>NC_039499.1:0-67116 GCF_003590095.1 Trichoplusia ni
TACATCCAAGTTTCAGCTTAACTAAGTGACATTGATAAATGTCTATTTGCCTCTTCAATACAACAATAACCAAAATTGCTGATAGGTTAGGTATCTAATTCCTAAAAGAGGTAAGCAATCCCGGTGTACTTTTGTGTGAAAACTCATTAAAAAAAAAACTATGTGAAACTACTACAAAGATTTAGAAATCAAATTTTAATATACCACTGGAATAAAACAATCGTTTATTTATTGAATGTGTTTGTATAATCATAAGTCTCATCTTGATTTTAATTCTCCATTACAAGATTGTTTACCTTTTTAAATACCTAATCTTTTTTTTTGTGCATCATACGGCCCTTAGTGATGAGTCATATGCTAAAATGGTTGTAAGTCTCGTAACTTATCGAAACGTTTTCACAAATTATTTATTTGCTCATGTTTCTATTTATAATGAGCAATTCCATCATTGGTAAGAATGTTCGCAAGAAATAAATCATGAATTTTATCACTACAATAAAACAAATATCTTATTTTAACTTTAAAAGTCGCATAAATCCTTCTTAACTAAAAACGCCTTGACTCATAATGCCATAGGCTTTGGAAATGTTGCCTGTAATGTCCTCAGCTGGTCTGTCTGACGTCACAAGCCATGTGCTCGCACTGGCACCTTCTCTGTAAGCTGTAAGGAGGCCGGCCACTGCTGACTCGATCCTGGAAAATAAAACAATTAGCTGACTAATGACTTTTAAACGTCATTGATAATTATTAACTCTTGCAAATTGCCACTGGAACCTTGTCACATTAAGGGCATATGACGTCATCCACATAAAAAGTAGCATTAAATACGGCTTGCATAGCAGTGTACAGTCAAATTTACTTTACCAAAACGGCGGCCAGATTGTTTAGCAATTTGCGGGGCTTAAAGCAAATATAAAAAACGTTTTTATTGTGTAATTCAATCATAATTCCTACTTTCCCATGCCACCAGTTTGACTCCCTTTAGTAAATATTATGATATTTATACTTTAGTTCAGTAATAGTGAAACTTACTTCTGCATTGGCAATTTCCCTAGACTTCCCACAAGTAATTCATCGGTTTCTTTATCGAAGGCCCCCATTTTGGAGAGGCTGAAAAGGCTGGTGTCGGTGCATCCAAAGCACAAGGTCAACACCCTGACACCCGACCGAGAAGCATGTGGGTCCATCTGTGGATAGAAAGAATTTGTATTTTAGCGAATTGACCAAACTTTTTTTGTCTCTCCTTCACAATCGTCTGTAAACGAATCCCGGACCTTATTCTTATTTAACTTTGATATAGCCGTGTCCACGGTATTGTTTTGACGTTCAAGTCCCCAAATTCCGGTCGAGGTGACATCGCTAGTTTGGCGCATTTTGCGTAAGGTCATAGACATGGTTGATCAACAATCACAAGGTTGATCATAGACATTAGTCTAGAGTAACAGTATCTAGATACTCAAAGCCGCATTCCGTCATTCCCGATAGTTGTTTTGCGACTTAACCATCTTTAGTTCTTATCACCAGACCCCTTATAAATATTTAGACATCTATCTCTAAGTTTGAACAAACATCAGTCTATTTGTAATGCTCTTCATAAAACATTATACAATTTTAATTATTGTGTAAAGATAAGATAGTAGCATAACAATGCAGCTATTTAATGAGTGGGATTACTCTTTAATAGCAAATACTTAATAGGTCATATACTTATACACGTTAGTAATCCGACTGCCTTGTTTGTCTTACGTGGTAAGGGTGAGCCATATGCACAGAGTACGGGGATTGATCCCAAATCAGGTGCGAAAACACTTTATTTCCTGATTTATTATTTCGCTTCATTATCAAGACCAAGATATTTGGGATTAAATTAAACAATTAGTCTTATCAATAGTACTTACTCCAAGACAGTTGCTGAACTGCAAGACAGCACTCTTAGTAGCAGTGTAGACGGGTAAAAGATGAGCTTGAAACAGGCCAACGATTGACGATATATTGATAATCGTTCCACCTCTACCGCCGTGGTCTTTGCGCATCAGTTCAAATGCTTTAAACGAACTCCTTATTAAAGCAGTCTGTAAAAACATAAAAAATTCGTCGAAGAAAGTCATTTGAATTTCTAACAAGGTACAAGAAAGGTCCAATTTAACTCACCACGTTGATTTCAATTTCCTTCACGTAAGCATTTGGTCTATCATTCATAATTCCAGCGCAGTTGACAACTACATCTATATAACCGAAATCATTGACAACATTGTCATACACTGCATCTATCTCATTGGTTGTGACGTCACATTTATGGAACCTCACTTTCCCTTCGCCATATTTGTTGGTCAGGTCCTGTTGGAGTGCTTGGCCGTTGGAGGTGTCGATGTCTAGGGCCGCGACATGCTGAAGAAGAAAACAGGGCATGACTTTAAGGTGTATTATTTATTATATTGTAAAGTTGAAGTGTTTTAAGCATAAATAGATCAGCTATCTATTGCCGTTGGGATGGTTGACGTTATTTTTGGTACACCAACGTTCCTCTGTGTAAATATATTTATAAACCTACTTCTTGATATATCTTCATCACTGCATGCCTCAGGCATTAAGTGAGCCATGGTCCATTGCGTGTATAATAGGTGTGAGTAAATAAATAATATGAAACATAAACTCACATGATCGAGAAAGCACAGTACTTACCCTCGCTCCTTCATCCAGAAAAGCTCTTACAATGACAGCTCCTATACCCGCAGCGGCGCCGGTTACGAAGCACACTTTGTCTTGAATTTCATGCATTTTCAGTGTTGCACCTCTTTTACTCACAGATCAGTTACACCTAGTAAAGAAATATCGTTATTTAGACCAAGAGGTAAACAGTACGTACGTAATTCATTTTATAACAAGCCGAGATCCACAGCATTTTGAACTTTAGTCCCGATCATCTATAGGTATTGTGTGACTGATCATAAAAACGTTGTAATCATTGCAAATAATTCCAAGTATGCCAACTGAGGTTTAATCCGCTTCTTAATTAGACGTACTACCTATATTTCGTTCATAATCATTTCTTCTACAATACCAAGAAAAGTGATAAACGAAACAATGTTAATAAAAGGGTCAAAGACAGAGGAAACGTGTAATTTCTTCAAGAAATATTTGAAGGTAACGGAAATAAAAATGAGGTTAAACGAAAAATCGACGATAGTGGTTACATGTAATTAGTGACGATCGTGCATCCAAATGCCTTATTACAATCGTACAATGCAATTATTATAAGCTTCTGTCACCAAGCAATATTAACAAAAATACAATGCAGATCCCTGAAAACCCCGTTCAAGGCGGGGGTGCGATGCTGAAGGTTCCATTCCAATGACCAGACAAAAAAATTGGTAGGGAAAATATAGCCCATCAAATTCATGACTGCACCGTAGCTCAACTTTTCAACTGTGCATTTTACGTTTCATGAGATACGGACGAGACAACTGAATATTTTACATTGTTCCTAAAAAAATTGCAACTTTTTTAAGCGTGACAAAGCAAAATATACTATCACTTGACACGTTACAAATCTATATTCTATATACTAATATATAAAGCTGAAGAGTTTGTTTGTTTGAATGTGCTAATCTCAGGAACTACTGGTCCAAATTGAAAAATACTTTTTGTATTGAATAGACCATTCATCGAGGAAGGCTTTAGGCTATAAACCATCACGCTGCGACTAACAGGAGCTAAGATACAATGGAAAATGTGAAAAAAACAGGGCAGGTATAAATCATAACTTATATCTTCTACCCACGGGGACGAAGTCGCAGGCAACAGCTAGTTATAAATAATAGTACAGATAAGTAACAGTTCAACGAGCGGCCAATACTCAGACTGCCTTTCAGTTGAAATGTTTGTTCTACGATAACAGTTATTTTTAGCTTTCAGTCTAGTAATATTGCACTTAGCATTGCAAATAACCTACTCAATTGCTATCGAACAATAATAAATATAAATACTATTAGTTCTATATTTGGTTTAAAAATATAATAAAAGGCAAGAGAGTCCTTCTGGGGAGTGGTTAACGCAAACTCCTCTATGTATATATCTCTATAAATAGAGCACTTAGGAAGCGGTGAAGGATTGGCAATTTAAAGTGATAACACAGGACCTTGTGTATTGTATGTATTTTGAACGTTGTAGTTTACCTTATATGTTATTATTCGCTTTATATAATGATAGACAATTGCACCGCTTGAAGGTACGGGTATGGGTATACATTTATGACCTCTTTCTTTAACGTAGGATTCCAAAAATATTTTTTTTCTTCTCATAGTTTTAACTGTCACTTAAATAATTGTCAAAAGACCTAAATAATTCTAGCACCATTATCATTAAAAGGTCAATAATAGTAAATAAACAAAACATTAACACCTAAAAATTATGAAATAATACTGGCCACTCACACCCAATACACAGCAAATATTCTAAGGAACGTTGCTATTTAAATTAAATTCAAATAAAAAAACAATTGTCGATACCTTATACGTTAACCACACTGTAGTAAATATCACTCCGAGCTGCCAACACAACACTACTGCATTCGAAAGATCACAGCTCGCGACTGACTCTCAAGGTGCAACCAGGTGATATAGGCCGCGAAAATATTTATGCTAAGCATCTGTTTCCCAAGGCAATTGATGCATTGCGTAGTATTTGTTTTTAGACCTTATAGCTACTAATATGTTTATTAACATAAAACATACATAGCGGCACACAGTAGCGAGGCTGTGTAAACAAAAATATGTTTATTTATTCAATTTTTTATTTTATTCAATGCTTTACTTGCAGAAGTTATCTACTTGACTTTTATGATTTGTAATGGAGTCAGAGGACTGTTTGCTGTGGAGTAACTTAGGGAATGCCTATGCTAGGCCTAGCAGTGGGCTGAATGGATTGATTGAATACAATGAAACAATTTTATTCACACTTCAGAAAGACAGGACTCAATACTGTGACTCCCGGACGAACATGCCCACTGCTTTACCAACCAAAGAGGTGCCTGACCAAGAGTTAGATTTTGTTCTTTGTATTGTGACACGTCTTTTGATGAACATATTTAATAAGAATGATTTAAATGAAGATATGATGTTTTGTTTTTATTTCTAATACGCCGTTTTCTTAACAGCGTAAATTTTAATAATTAATGCGCCTTTGTTAGGATTTTTGATTGACTGCAGATATTTTTACAGTACCTAAGCAAAATTGTGTCTAAATTTTTTTGCGTACCTGTTGAATTAGATCGCCGCCATATTATTACCTATTATTAGAGATAGTCTATTCAAGTATTTTAGAATTCAGTACCCAAAGAGTAAAATCGGAACCTTATCACAAAATTTAAATAATCCAGTTATTTTAGGTGCAGGAAAAATCCTAGTAATCTGAACTTTTGTATGTCCCTTTATTACTGTATTATCATGAAGATTTGAGAGAGCTGAAGTTGTGCAAATTTTTGCTCATCGATATCTTTCAGGTAAATAACACTTTTGACGTTAATTCACACTAAAAGATAAATTAATATTTTTTAATATGAAGCCTACCTACAAACAAGGAAATTTGTAATAAACTTATAAATATATCATGTGTGTATCCTTTCAAACATTCGAGTGCTATGGTCTACGTAACCTCTAAGCCTTTTAGTCCAAACATTTTCAACACTGTTACGGTATTTGCCTAAGAGTTGCCTGACTGCAAATTAAAGAACCTCAATCAAGGCATCTGAGTCAAGGCAAAGCATCGCCGTTCGCCGCCAAAATTGGTAGGACCAGTCGGTAGTATAAAAATGAACTCCAACACCTTTAATTCGCTACGTTACCTTATAAGCGATATTTGTACATTTTTCCCATTCGTCGAGATCCCTAAATTCTACGTAATTGGATAACTTTATAACTAAAAAAATTATGAAGTACTTTGTTTTTTCGTTACATACTTACCTACATAGATCAGTCTCTTAACGGATTCAAAATTCTGCTTATACCCTCTGAGATCTCCGCCATGGGCATGAAATGGAAAAATTCATTAAAAGAAAAGCAAAGCATTCATTAAATGGGGAAATGAAAAAGCAAAAATTCTTTAATAAGTATAAATTTATTTCACTAATTGCAAAATACTTGTGACTTCAGTGTTTAAAATATCTGTAAATGTGTTCTTATTACTTATACCTACACGATCCAAGAGCCATTATATTTTCGTTGAAAATCTCAAACTCACTTTTCAGGTTCGGCTTTGCTTTATTAACATACTACACTCCCTACAGTGCTAAATATCTTAAAATACGTTGTTCAATGTATATAAGGTGGACAGTGCACATAAGGTCTATCACCATGTCTTAAATTAATATCATTAACGTTGTGAAAGCGTGACAGTTCAATACCCGGCGTAGAGTGGCATCTCTCTTTCATACCCGCAAAATTACCAAATAAGCTCAATTGACAATTATCACATAAAAATAAATACATTGATCCTTATATTATTCACACAGTATGCGTATAATTTCTTTGTCTGCTTCCTCTAATATCTTCGTTACTTCTGTAGCAGGCTGGCTTCTGTGAACCAACCAGATCGACGCACTCTCCGCATTCTTGAAAACTTCAACTGTACCACGTGCAGCATCCTCCGAACTGGAAAAGGGATTATACATTTTATTTGTAGAGTCGTAGTTTTGTATTTTTCGGGCGAGTTGCAATACATTGCGGAGCTGAGCAGCTCTGGTATCAAAAGTAATATCAACATCGCTGGCGATGTATTGCAACTATTAGGTTATACCCTTCCTCATTTATACTATGGGGTGGGCAAGCTATTTCAGAAATACAGCTAAGCACAAATTTGGCATCTTATTGTCTATCTGAGGAGCCTGCCACCTCTTCAAGAAAGAGTATTGCAATTATAAAAGCGAAATGGCACGCTTTACACTGTAGAGTGGCATCTCTCTTCTACAAAGTAAAAATACTTCCTATAAACGGTATTGGAAATTTTACATGTAACTAAAGGCAGCGCATTTTGGTAATTACCCGTACGTACAGATCATTGATCTGAATCTTCATGCGAATACATTACAGTAATACATGACCAAAAATACCAAGATTTCTGATAACAAAACAAAGACCGTGATTGCACCAGAAGATATGGAACTCTACTTTTAAGATAATAATGATGGATTTAATTGATGTTGAGACAAGATAATCGTTATCAATTATTATTATTTTTGAATATTTAAACTATGTTAACCGGAAACGACTCATTGGATAAGTCAGAAAAGGAAAAATGGTTTAGCACAGACAGCCAAAACGTACTGAAGACAAAATTCTAACTTGACAAATACAAAATATTATCAGGTTTTTTACATACGAATTTATGTAGAAAAGTACCAAAAGTTGGACAGTGAATGCTTACAAGTGAAAAGCAGCACTTTAAGTCTAAAACAATCTAAGGCGGTAAATAAATGTCCTAACTATTAATTTATAAAACTGGACTAGATTACTAGCCTTGAGTAATATAATATATATATATATAATATATATAGTAACTCATACGTACCTTTGTATAGGAACAGAGTTTACTATAGCCTTCACTGTTTCATCGAATTGACGGTCAAAAGTGTTCATAGTTTTTAAAATGGGAGTATCGGTGACTCCATAGGCAACCCCAATTACTCTAACGCCAGTATTAGCACAGGTATCTTTCTGAAAACAAAAAATGAAACGTGTTTTTTTATTGGATCCCAAAGAATTCGGACGTTCTAAAAACGTCTGATCGTTTGTCTGGACTTAATTAAAAGTGATTAAAATGACTGGACATTTTAATCTGCGGAAACATTCTTAGTGAGCTGAATTTTTGTATATCCTTTTATGACGGCGCTGTGATGAAGACGTGAAGGTGTGAGTAACATTAATATCGTGCCGTTAATGAAGGTCAAAAGGTCGCAGAAAATCATTATTTTAGCAATCAATGGTCTATGGCTCAAAGGTCAATATAAAAAGATACATTATTATCTCTAAAATTTTCTCTCCATCTTTGATGAGTTTTAATTCGTATGTTTTATTAATTTAATAAAACAAAAATTACGAATCCAGGGAATTGTCTTTTTAGGAAACCACCTGACGGACATTCGTAATTACTGAAAATTATTACTTACACCGATACAAGTGCTGAATTGCAAGACGGCTTTCTTATTTGATGAGTACACGAAGAGAGGTGGACAGATAGGTGCGAGTCCAGCTATTGAGGATATGTTGATGATCGCTCCACCCCTGCCTCCTTTGTCTGTTCGCATCAGTTCCAAGCCTTTTAGAGTTCCGAAGACTGTCGCTATCTGAAAATTTCCAGATGTTTCAAAAGTCAGAAAACATTAGACCACAAGTAGATAATAGACAAGTAAAGAGAAAATAGTGAATTAAAAAAGGGATTAGGTAAGTTATCCATAATAAATGTCATATTAAGACTAAAAAAATAGTTAATAAAAAACTTAACTTTTATTTTCCGTTGTTACAGTTTTGCTATTGTATAATTGCCATCACAAGACTTAACATCTATCATAACCCCTGACATCAGATTCAATGAGTGATTAGCTTCTTATATTAGCCCATCTGAAAAAATAGTTTAGAAAAAAATATACTCACGTAATTTATTTCAATTTGTTTCCGCACAATGTCCACGGTACTTTCATCAGGGATCCCGGCATTATTGATCAAAACATCAATGAACCCATTATCCTCTTTGGCATCAACCAATGCTCTAAAAAACTGCTCTGTGTTGGTCACATCGCATTCGGAAAACTTCACTTTGTCCTCACCATATTTTTCATTCAATGATGCTTGTAGAGATAGTCCTGATTTTTCGTCCACGTCCAGAATTCGAATATGCTTTAATTAAACATGAATAAGTATTATTAAATGATGTAACGGTTTACTCACGCGTATTTATCGGGGTAGCCAGACTAGTTTCGGACCCAACCGGAGTCCTTAATCATGAGTAGACGCGGCGGGATCGCGATCGCAGTCCGAAACTAGTCGGGCTACCCCGATAAATACGCGTGAGTAAAACGTTACATCATTTAATAATGAATCAGTCTCACAATAGTTATTATAAAAATGAATAAGTTTTATCATATGAAGCTAAAATTAAAATTTATGGGTTATGTTAAAATAATATTTTTACGAAGATAAGTACAATATATTACGGCAGTACCTAGTAACTAGATTTTACTAAATATATCTAATATTAGATACAAATTTCAAAAATATACTTTTATTAACTAACTCTTTGCATCGAGCTATTTTTACTTGAACATCAAATAATGTCGAGGTTATCAATGAGATTTTATATTTAACTGAATGCACAGATAACCGAGTGGTATAATAAATATAGGTCACCAAGCCATTATTAATGAAATACTCGGATGGTACAATAATTATATTTTAGTGAAATTATAATAAAACACATTTGCGATTCTATGCGGTTAACAGGTTCGATCCTAACGCAGGCAAATGTGCCTTTTTAAAGTTATATGTAATTTCTTAATAATTCTAAATTAAGAAACTGTTTAAAGGAAAACATCGTACTAGAACCTGAAATCGCCAACCGGCAGGGCCCTTCTATTCGCGGGGCCCGTAGCGTTTGCTAATCTTACTACAGTTACTACGTGGTCAATCCGGGACTGATTAAAAGTGTGATACCTACTACACGACCATCAACTGACAATAATGTGGACAAATGCGGACAACATCACATACATTGTTTTGAACCCAAAGTAAGTTGCTAAAGCACTTGTGTTATGGAATTCAGATACAACGAAGGTACCACAAACACCCTGACCCGAGACAATGTTGAAATGTGAATTTTTACATTGACCCGACCGGGGATCGAACCCGGGACCTCAGAGCTAGCGACACCTTGAAACCGGTGCGTACGTAATGTATTTAATCAACAATTATACTTATTTCATACCTACTGATAATATTTTCTGCATGCTCGCTTAGGCTAACAAATGAGAAGAAGTTTTACAATAACGTACTCAAATAATTATACTTGTGTCGTATAAAACTCAGAAAATAGAAAAAAAGGCATTACGTAATATTTTATTATTAATGATACTAGGTACATTTATAAAGCTTATAACTATTTTTTGTTTAGCTACTAACATAATGTTGTTTATTGTATTTCGCAACCACTATCCAGCAAATAATAAGAAAAACTTTTTTTTTTTAATGTGGTACTTTAACAATTCTAAAATCAGATTTTTGAAGGATTTCAGTTCGGTCGTCTCTTTTACGGCACCTTCTGTAGTTTCCAGTAAGAGTTTCGAAAATTATTCTAAGACTCAACTAATAATAAAATTCGTCAAACAAAATATCTTCAGAATACCTGGATCTCGAAATCCAATTAAAAATTAAAAAATATAGGCAATTTGCAAATGAGGTAATCCACTTTGTGGACTTTTTTGGACTTTGTTTTCTTCATGAAAAAGAGATTTATTTAGTGGTTAGATTTTAATAACCTAAGCTACTAAGACCTAATTAAGTACTTACTAAATTATAAAGCAAGTTGAAATTAGAAATCAAGTCAAATTTGTAAGATTTGAGGTCAAAAGTGGGAATGAATTGAATGCGGTGTATTTTTATGGTCATCCCAGCAAAATGGATACCAAATGAAAGCCTATCATTACTTTTATGTATTGTGAGTAGTTACAAAATATAAAACATTTAGGTAGATACCTCCGCGAAACCTCGAAGATGGAAAGACCGAAATTAACGAATTAATAAAATTCAACCGAAAAGAAATCCTTCGTGTATTAAATGACTGAGAAAAAAATGCAACATCAAACAAACAAGAAAAAAAATTTTTGCTTACCTTTGCTCCTTCTGCCAAAAAATGATCGGCGACCACAGCACCAATGCCATTAGAACCACCAGTTATAACAACAATCTTATCGTTCAAATCGTACATGTTGGTTGCTCAGACGCCGATTCGACTGTGAGACGAAACTTCCAACGGTTCGTAATCAAATGATATTTATAGACACTAGACAGGTCTACACTCTTATAAATTAAAAAATCCTCTAATAACGCAGCTGTTTTGTCCCACGTACTAACACGTAAGGTGTAGCTCATACTGTAATGAATTAAATTCCTGTGCTACTTAATTAAATTGATGATAAACAGGTTCTCACATTAATAAATTTCTAAAAATTCACACCAGGTTCATGAGATACGTGGCAAATACCATAATAAGTTAATAAAATAAAATCCTTATTAATTCCTTATTTTTTTACTAGATAACTACCTATAATAACAAAATATGCGTGCACGTGGGGAAGCGTAATTCTTAAGTTTAGAAAAACCTGCGTGAGTTATTCAAATTGCTTACAGAATTTATGTAGGTAGTAAGTACTAGCTGTTGCCCGCGACTTCGTCCCCGTGGTTAGAATATATAAGTTATGATTTATATCTACCCTGTTTTTTTCCACATTTTCCATTGTATCTTCGCTCCTATTAGTCGCAGCGTGATGGTTTAGGTACTGCCTAAAACCTTCCTCGATGAATGATCTATTGAACACAAAAATATTTTTTCGATTTGAACCAGTAGTTCCTGCGATTAGCGCGTTCAAACTATTCAGCTTTATATATTAGTATAGATATATATAGATTGGACAACAGCTAATTCAGTGCGAGTCGTTCCTTACGTATAAAAGTTTGAAAAAGCACTTAATGAGTATTGTTCGTATCCTAAAACCCATCCTCCAAAAATACTAATAAAATATATTTTTTCTTCCGAAGAATATATAAGATACAGTACCTATAATTTGTCATCATATTCAAATGTTCCTTATTAATATGAAATGACTTGACAAACTCGTAAGTAGTTAGCGTAGCATCAATACTATACTTATAATACAGAAAAATGTATATTTAATAGTAGGTACAACTTACCTAAAGCATAAAATAATGTTCGCAAGATATTATAAGCGTATCTAATATATTGATACAAATTATTCAACAAGAAAGTATAGTTCTTTGTATAATAATTTAAATGTAAGATAAAAATGCTGGCCTTAGAAATCTCTTATGTAAGCTGGTAATTGATTAATATTACGATCACTATCGCATTGTAAGTATAAAGATATGAAGCGGCCAATTTAAGAATTTATCAAAGAGGATTTCCGTTGCTATCTCGATAGTAATAAGTAAACCGAACGACATTTTCTTTCGTTTCGTAACGGTTGTCTATTTGACTCCTTCAATAGCTATAAATGATTTTATGAACATAATTATCTTATCCTACTGTTTATTATTTTATTTTACTACGGACTGTTTCCTTCGTTTGTTACAGTTTCTGCCGTATAATTTACCCTTACGAAAGTAAGTTGGTAAAAAAGAAAGTACTTTAACTTTGTTCAAATTTTATTTGTTGTAATGACGAAATTATTATGTAGAGGGAAAAATTAGTATGATTGATAAGTTATTGACAAGTTTGTTACCAATTAAGTAACAAGTAATATTGTCTAAATAAGTCAATTTTAGTACCATATTGAACATCTTTTATTTTTAAATAGAATGTTAGAATATTATAACGAAGTGATCCATTCCTAACTAAGTAAATGCATTTGTTGTTAGTTTGTCTGAAAATAACTACATAAAAATAAAATAAATGTTTTAAAATTTATGCTTTTCAAAAATGGCGCCTCTCATATCTAAAAGTTAGTACTTAAGACTCGTTCGGAAACTGTTCTCGGTAGTTAGAAATATTTCTTTTTCAGCTTTTATGAGCTGGTTATTTTAAATCATTTACCTAATAGCTATTTTACAATGGTATAGTCTAAGTTAATCATTTGTTTCTATTCGCATCTTTGCAATTATAATTTATAATGTTTATGAAATTATTCAATTATATTGCGACTAAGTTCTTGGTTTCTAAACCGATCTCACCATTGCTCTGTCAAATTCATCTGACAGTTGGAAACCAACCCAACTCTGAACTCTGTTGACGTCACGAAGTCGCCCGCTCAAGTCATTGAAATTAGCTCACACAGAAAGTTGTTTTTTCCCAGCGAAAAGCAAGCAGGAAAATAATAGCTCACGTCATCGTTCCGTCTCTTGGAGTGCTCATGGTGCAACATTAAAATTAGTCATACGTGCGTGTGTAGTCATTATAGTTACAAATTTTGGAGACATTAGCTGTTCGCTCAGTGTTTTAAAAGTTCGGCACCGATAAAGTTGACTAAAAATGAATCCGTGGCAGCAAGTAAGTGGTTTCTTTTTTTGTAGTTATTAGTTTAGGCTTTGTGTGAAGGTCTTTCGTAATGCGCTGTTAAAATTTGAGACGAATTGGTCCGGTTGGTGTGTAAAAAGTTTGGTTATCCGATATCGGCGTATTTTGGGAGGCCGTTGCTTTGTTTATCACAATAATATTGATTTTTTCTCGGCTAAAAGTAATAGTTCAAATCAAGACTTTTGTAAAGAAGGTATTTTAACGATTACTTTAAGTTTTATCAAAAATAATAATGTTAGTTTATATGGAAGTAATAGATCTATAGGTTCTGACTCTAATTTTGTATGAAATGTACAAAGTAAACCAACTTTTGAAATAATTTGTTATGTACATAGATATTTCAAAGAGTCTAATTTGTCAAAAGTTTCTATAAAGTGACCTACTTTTTAACTTTAGTTATGGTTGTGTATAGAATATCAATATTATTATGATTATAATGTGTGTGTTATGAATGAAAAATAGAGCATGATTTCACCAGCACAATATGAGTAGACAATCACTGGTTATAGGTTTAATTAAAATGAGAAATCAGAAAATTCCAACTAAGTTATTTAATATTAAGATTACAAGCTATTGTTAGGTAGACAATGAATTGATTGTCATTTTCATTTCCTTCAAGGGCCAAGGATACCCGCAACAGCAATACCTCCATAATATTGGATTTAGCAACACAGCCCCACAGTCTTTTGGGAACCCGTTACCAATGCCAGGGTTTCCCACCATGGGATACCCAGCACCTCAGCCTGGCGGTGGTCCAGGGTACCCTCAGGTATCACAGGGTTATCCTCAACAAAGCTCGGGGTATCCAACAAGTCAGGGTTATCCAAACACTGCTCAAGGGTACCCATCTCAGGGTAGCCAGGGTTATCCTGCTCAAGGGGGCTATCCCCAGGCCCCAGAGGGCTATCCTCCTGCTCAAGGGGGCTATCCCCAGCAAGCTCAAAGCGGATACCCTCATGGGAATGCCCAAGCTGGCTACCCCCAAACTAACCAATACCAGGGTTATCCGCAACATAATCAGTCACAAAGTCATAGTCAACAAGCTTACAGTGTATCATCCGTGCCTGAAACAGCACAGGTATGTTAACACCTTTTTTAATCCACCTTTATCAATTCAGTACTTATGCTAAAAACAATAATTCTAGGTTGAATACTTTCACATATATTTTTTTAAATAGTATTGTAATCTACTATTGTTTATTTGTTTACCATTGTGCTAATCTGATTAAGCGACTTATTGTGATAAGCAAAACATGGGCTTGATGCATGGTTGGTATTAGTTGCATGCTCTATTGATTTTATTATCAGCTTTTGATTATTTGGCTAATATAATTTGCAGAACAGTCTATTTTGCACATTTAGTTTAATGGTCATTATTGGTTTTGTTTGTGTTTTTCTGTAGTTTTTTTAGGATATTCACAGGAGCTAAGCTTTTTTAGTGTCTTCAGTCTTATACTGTACTAGCTGTTGCCCACTACTTTGTCCCCATGGGTAGAAGATATAAGTTATGATTTATACCTGCCCTGTTTTTTTCACATTTTCCATTGTATCCTCGCTACTATTAGTCGCAGCGTGATGGTTTATAGCCCAAAGCCTTCCTCGATAAATGGTCTATTCAACACAAAAATATTTTTTCAATTTGGACCAGTAGTTCCTGAGATTAGCGCGTTCAAACAAACAAACTCTTCAGCTTTATATATTAGTATAGAAGTATAGATTCAAAAGTTCAGTAATTTTTGTTAGAGTTACTTGAATCTGTTCATTAATTTAATTATAATTGTCTTGCCATAATTTGCGTTGTAAAAACTTGTAATATTTAAAAAACGGGTATCCCTAATTGCTGTATATCAATATAGTCGAAATAGAATACTATTCTATTCATCTACCATAAAAAAATTAACCTCCATTGCACATGTTAGGCTCAATTACATGGTCAGGTGGATCAGATATGTTTATCATGGCATTTCACATAGTACAAGAAAATACTTTAGATAACTTTGAATTTACAGAGCACTAGATTGTTATGAGTATTGCGAATTTAATCACAGACATAATTTATAATGCTTCAGCTCACATCCGAAAAAAACATGATATAAAACTGCTATTGAATCAAATTAAATATGTGTTATTGGAATGGGTTATGTACAACATAACATATGACATATTTTGATGTTATTTTATTCACTCATGCCATTGAGTTCTTTATAGTTTATATTTAAAATTGGAAAAGCCTATCAGTCGCAGCTTGCAGCTCAGGCCTTTGAGTATCCTGTTTCTTATCAGAAATAAAAACAAACATTACATTATATGAAATCATTTCTGTTTGCCTTTCCAATACCTATTTACTAATTTAATTTAATATTAATCATCTTTTTCCCCTCTCTCTCGCTTTATAGAGCAGGTGTATCAGTGACATTGGAATAAAAATTATTTGTCAATTTACATGGTTCCAAAACGTCACTCTCAGGGACTAATAACTGCCAACTTATTTACTCCGTTGGCTCCGCGATCCGAATTGTGTCTTGGCGTCTGATACGAGAGAGATCCACTTTACCTGATCCTTGGCTACTTTTCGCCGGTCATCGGCATGAAGCGCCCGAAGGTCCGCCTCAACTATCACTCCAGCGATACCTTTTTTTTTTTCCCTATCCCATCCCCTTCCCGCCGGGGGGCGAGAGAGGGGTATGTGGGACTCCGCGGTGAACAGCGTTCCAGGTATACCCACTAAAAAGACCCAGCGGCACTCCGACCTCACCTGAGTGGAGGGGGCCTGGGAGTCTATGTCGTCCAGTACTCCAGCGATACCTGGGTCAACTGACAAAATACTACTCATGCACGGTGCCATTTCATAGCCTGAGTCCCGATTTGAGTTTATATTACTAAGGTCAACTCTTATAAAGGCAAGCCTCGCCTGCCTGTCCTTTTGTTTTGTCCCAAATAGTGCGGTTTAACGATCCGACTCGCTAGACATTTGTTGTAATGTTTATATTTACGAGACTAAATTGACCGCGTTTTATCTATCAAAACAATAACAATCAAAGGCTAATTAAGTCATTTAAGCTTTGATTGTTACTCAAAAAATATGCTATAAAATTAATGAATTTGTTTAGTTGTTCAGTTTTCTCGGCTTATATTTCGTGTTACAGGCATTATTAGCTGTCTGATAGGTACGTTCCCAATTATCCTGTTAATTTGATTAATATTGTATTTGTTTTTATATTAGATCGTCGATCGTTACCGCGAACTCATTTGAATCCAATAGGACTGAGTCACAGACCAATTTAAATGTAGAGAGGAAAACCAGGCCTTTGCCCTTCAGAGGAACTCCAATGGCCAATAATAATAAAAGGGGATAATCAAAATCGAGACTGCCTAATATTAGCAACCAGCTAAACAACCAGTGTCACTAGTCGCCATATATTTGAACAAAATAAAAAAGAAACTTGCAATTTAAATTCGTTGCGAACATTATTGAGAGTAACACAGGAGGCTGGCGTCCGTACCTACTCGTACTGTGACTCTATTCAAGGAACAGTTTGCTGCAATTACATTGTTATGCTCACTTCGCCTCTCAGTACATTTATCAAAGCAACCAACGATTCAGTCTTGGCATTGGTCCCCACTACAATGGATGTAGTGATCACTAAAATCTTTGTTCTCACCTGTAAACCAGGCATTTTGTAATAATCTCGTGTTATGGTGTTAAATAGTGATGCGACTGTTCCCGTTTGTTTAATATAAGTATTGAGAATTAATATGTCCTCTGTAACATCTAATTCAAGTATGCGCAGTGCCTATAGAGCATCAATTGGTATACGGCGAGGATTCAAATCGTTTCGTTATACGGTATTTATTTTCTTTTATGTGTTTCAATGATATGTTATTTGTTCCAATTGTGTCCGTTGAGAGACAATCGTGCATCACGCATAACTAGAGCTAACAAGTTAAATGCTTGAGTGCACGTTTACGCACGTTTAGACTATTCATGTTTGCCTGGTGTTTGCAGCTGGTTGTATGTCTATAAATAGGCATAGACATTGAATCTATTACATCGGAATCTGAATTAGAAATATTTATTTGCTCAAACATCATTAAATCATTTAAGTAGAAAAGATCAACAGTCTTTTAAGCGATGGTAATTAAGGTCCCTGCACTATGAGAGTTAACCAATTAGCGACATAAACTTCCTAGCAGTCCTCCGACTTGGAATAGGTTTTTCCCCTGATAAGGCACACAGTCCTCCAAGTAGAGTCAGTCATTTCCATTCATTTATATATTGCGTCCCGTTTTAATACCACTCAAGCTACCATATACGCTGAACAATTCGTTGGCAGCAAAGGATTCCCAAATTAATCATATTTTGTCTCAGTCAGTACTTAGGTAGGTAGTTACAGTAATGTACATTCTTCCTTATAGATAACAATGCCACTTAATGATATTACTTCTTATACTGTATCATTACACTTATAACCAACACGTGATTAATACTTGGACATGGAATGCTATCACATTAGTAAATACTTAATATCGTATCGATGGGCTACAACAACTATATTATGATTCGAAAGTCATGATTGTATAAAGAACTTTATTGTTATGTTTTTATCATATCATGATTTCTCTCTATTTCTCTAAATGCTTGCTTTTCACGTGTAAATTACGTCAAAGGCTTTTACTACAGAAATATAACATTATTGTAAATTTAACAGTTTCCACATCTCACTTTATCGATTGACGGCCTATTCTTTCAATTTTATGTGTAGTATGTACAACTGTTGCTTATATTGGTTTGGGTAGGGTACTGATATTCTAGCTTTGATACGAGCATTTAAAGTAACACCTTTGCTAAAGTATGTTGGGCTTACGGGCTTACTAAATACTAAACCACACTTGTTTTCCTCTCTCTTCATCCAGACACTTGGATACCTTTAGCTTGATACATTATTTTCAATCATTAGGTGTTTGGTGGAAGTAGCATATAATGTAGAATGTATTTTTTATCTAGAAATGTTTTTCTGTGAAAAATATTGACTCCAATCGTATAAGTTATTACAAAACGTCTGTAAATGTAATCTAAATCAATCAGAACAGCATTTCTTTTTTAATTTTCTTGTGCACTTAAAAGTAAACTCATTTGATAACGTGGAAATGGTTCTATTTAATAATTTTGAATTCAGACTCCAGAATAATTTTAGTTTACGAGAAAACCATGAACATGGGGAGACAATCTCGACTCCTTACTGGTCTGGTCTCAAGTAGCCGTCAGCAAAGACAGATGCATTAAGGATGCAGAGGCCATATAGCCTGGAGTTTGTAATAAAAAATCGAATGAAAAGCTCCAAAGACACCAAAATAGGCATCATAAACAAACTAAATTAACTTTACCATTTTAAGGACTATTACTTTAACACGAACTTCTATTTCAGACGAAACCAACCGTAGTGCCCGCGAATCCCTTCGACCCTCGCGAAGATGCCGCCGTCCTCAGGAAGGCCATGAAAGGCTTCGGCACAGACGAGAAGTCCATCATCCACGTCCTGTCCAGACGCACCAACGAACAGCGTCTCAGAATCGCCTTCGAGTTCAAGACTTTATATGGAAAGGTGAGTTATTTTGATAGATGCTCCAGTGTACGGCTTGGTTGAGTGGTTTTTACGGTAATGACCTCTGTGTGAGGTGTTGAGGGTTTGATCCCATCATAGGATTTATATATGGGGGTGTGCCGGAGTGCTATTCTGAATGCTTGGTTTAAATCTGAATGTTCTTGGGTATGTGATTTGAATTGTCGAATGAAATTTCTGTAAAAAGGGCAGATTTCGATAGCATTGAAGCTATTTTGTTCAACGTTTGTTGTACTGGATAGGATATCTGATCCCTGTTAAAAAAGAAAGAATATTAAATTATATGCCCTTTCTTAAGGTAACTCTCCAAAATCGTATCGAACAAGTTTCTACATTCCTCTATAATGTAGGTATTATGTAAGCGCAATTCCGCGTTAAAATTTATTATGTATGGCTATAAAATTCATGTGTGATTAAGCTACTATAAAAACGTTTTCAATCATTAACAAAAGAGCACGATGAGGCACGAGGTATGTTTACATTCATGTGGTAATTCGTTGCGTACCGTAGACCACACGTCAATGTGAAAAACGAAGTGCGAAAATAAACTTTATTGCTTCGAAATAAAATACTTTTTGAGGTAAGCCACTGATGAGTAAATATCAAACAGTGCCTGTACTATGAGATCCGAAAACGGGATTTCTGGTGTAGAAGTGAGACGCCCTTGTCGCTAAGCAAATTGTTGAGTACCGTCTAGCTTACACAAAGGCAATTGTCCTTTGGTCTCGTTACTGGGTTGTAAGCTAATTGTTCAACCCATACCAAGGGCAAAACGTCACGTGCAAGCACGATGCACCAACTACTAAAAACAGTTCGGTTCATTCTCACTGTTGGAGTAAATACTTTTTGGTTGGGAATGGCAACATTCCTACGATAAAAAAACATGGTACAGGTGCTTATTGTGACGTCATTAAAAACTAGTAGTTAATATGATAGTCATAAAGATGATTATCGTCCCATCCTTTGTTTACAGCTGACTTTGATAAGAATCTGAGTGTTGTACGACGCTGTACTCCAGTTATCTTCAATTACCGTATTTCTTCACTGTAAAGTACTTCAGCTACTTACAGGTAGCTTCCGTTCAACTTAGAAATAGGACGGAATATTCTAGAATTCTTGATAAGTTATGATCATGAGCTGGCCTATTTGAATAATAGGTACAATTGTAAATATTGTTTGTGCCCACTTGTGTTTGTTGTAGTGTGATTGTCAGGCCCTTAGATTATAGAAGACCTTTTATGCTTTTACCTTTTTTCATACCATAAAAGGTCTTCTTACATATCTATCTGTCGCTATTTTATACCTTAAAGAGACAACGGACGCATTCATGGTGGCATAAATCCTTCTTTATTTAGGTATTCAGTTCTAAGGTCATTATTGTTATTATAGATCGATAAAAATAGAGGTAAATACATAAATATCAGTCTTTAGGGGACAAAGTTTACCAATTCACTAAATGTATCCATTAATTCATTAAGCCAGCCATTTCCAATTTGTTTTTAATTAAGAAATGTGTCAGGTATATTGTTGGTCAGTTAATTGATATTTACTGTGTTACGTCAAACAGCGTTTATATTATTACTAATTTTACTAAGTAACAGGGTATAAATAATAATAATACCTACAGTATTCTTATGTTTAGTTTAGGCATGTCTGGGTTTGGGCAAGATGAGTCTCCGATTCCATACAACATGTGGTTTTTCTTCCAACTTTTTCTTATAAATACTTTTCCCTTTTAAATTTTTCTTTTTTCTTGGTTTAAAGCTTCTTTAAATTGTCGCACAGCCATACCCTTACCGTATTTACTTCATTACTTTTTACAAAGGCCTTGCTGCTTGCAATGCATGTTTGTTCCTCGACGACCTAGTAAACGCGATACATGCATATTCCGACACGAAACATTTGTTTTTCTGTGTATTGAAATAGAAACATGCACACTTTTACATTACTTTAATAGCCTATTTGCCATTCGTTTGTGAAATGCAATTTATTTTCATCGTTTTTGAGATCTGCCATCAGGAATTCTAAAATCGTGTTTTAGACAGAATTTAGTATCTGTTTTCCAAATATTCATTGCTACATTTTTGTCTGCGTCAGCGACTTTTGTCTTTCTATTTAAAAGAATCGAGCGCAATCATTATTATATCACTCAAAGTTTCAGTTGCTTCTTGCCCATGGGCAAGATCACGGGCAGATGCTAGTATGATAGGCAATAAAGACTCGGCAGTCGTCCAAAGTTTACGAGCATTGCAATAGAGCTCTTGATCTAGAAGTTAAGGTCATCGACCGTGAGATGGGGGTTCATTGCTTTTCTCAATATATCATTCTTATTATGTAGAACCTAAAATATGCGTTATATTTGTGTTTCGAAAAGTATCCATTCATGTATTCACAAAATTGTCTATCTATTTTAGCAGCTGCTTTACAATACAGTCCGCAATATATTTCCTTTTTATCAAATTTCCGAAACGCTAGAAGTGTCAAGATATATGGAAATGAAAGATATATTATGGTAAAATATAGAAAACAATGGAAATCTCTAAACCGACAAACATTTAATTTTTTGATGTCAATTTCCAAAAGCAGTATCAATATTCACATTTCTTTTTCATCACATCTTCTAAACCAAAAATATAATCGTTATAACTTTATAGTGTCCTATTACTGTCCTGACATATTTTTGTTACATCGGAACCAATCAATCTTCATTGTTCTACTCCATATTTCGTATAACCTCATTATTCCCCCAAATGCTGGCTATAGATATCCCTACATGACTTGCCAAGTCTATTGATCCTCGTACTGAGAAGTACATAGGTAAACGCTATTATGTACACGTATATATTTACATCGTAATTCCTAGAACAAACATATGCTTATTTATAATGTCACATATAGGTTTCTTAAGTCGTTTTCCTGTAATTTTCTTCTTATTAAATGAATTTGTCGTTACGCATTATTATATTTAAATGTACTCGAGTTTTCATAAATAGTATCTACTGGTATTTTATCGATTTCCTGATTCACTAAGAGTGGATATTACTTGTAATTTGTTTCCTATTTCCTTATTGCTTTTGTTTGATTTATGTTAATCGAATTTCAGTTTCTTTTCAATGGCATGATGTGGTCTAATATTAAAAAGTACGGATTTTTTCGTGATGACCCAGATCTTGTTTGTTATTTTACTTATTCCTTGAACTCAGAAATCGGAATGCAATACTTCGAAATCATTGCAGTTTGATTCCAAAAAAGGTTCCAGTCTCTTTAAAAGCCAGAACTTAATTTCGCGTATATTTTTTACTAGGATCTCGTGTCAGACTTGAAGAGTGAAACAAGTGGCAAGTTTGAGGATCTGTTGGTCGCGCTGATGACTCCACTGCCGCAGTTCTACGCGAAGGAACTACATGATGCCATCGCGGGAATCGGAACTGACGAGGACGTGCTCATCGAGGTCATGTGCACCATGTCCAACCACGAGATCAATGTCATCAAACAAGCTTATACTGCAAGTAAGTAGCTTCTATTTTTACTAAAACCCTAATAGCGGTTATACCCTGGGGACTTGTAAAATGATCAGAAATTATCCTTGTTTTGAGGAATTTCGCATGCTAGCTAAAACTGCCACAAAAGGTGATGATTAGCCTTGGCTAAATAAATAAGTTAACAATTTTTTTTTTATTCATTCATAAGTAAAGATAGTAATTGTATGATCTTTAAGAACTGGTTTCCAAATTTCTTATCTAGATCTTTTTAGTATTCTTATATTCTAACTAAGGATACAACCAATCTTTACTAACTAAAACAATTGGTATGAAATTGCGTAAATTGCAGTAAAAACCAGCGGTTTCTTAGACCGCGAGTCCTTGGGCGTGTGATGCTCTAACTAATGAACTGTTTCCTACGAACGTGCCTAAAATAACACCGTTTCAATGTTTCTAGTACAATTGCAAATTATACGCTTCGTTAATTTTTGTCAGAGCGTCTTGAAGCCCATAAATGTCAAGTATTCAGTCATTCTAGTGAATGAAAAAGTAGGTTCAGAGAAGAAAAATAGCGTATTTGCTGATGACTTCGGTGTCGCCATTTAATATTATGAAAGCAGACAAAACACGACCGATTCTAAGCACTCTTAGGGGATGTTACCTAAATTACACCAGGAGTCTAGCGCTAATGTAATTAATTTATACTTTTACGAGCTCTCTTACATATTATCCACAAGGTTACATGTTATGCGGCTGGATATCACTTAATAGGCATGTTTTACGCCCATTTTCATCAGAATGATATTATTTGGGTCGTATCCAAACGTCGAATAGTTAAGTCATAATGACGTCATTCTGGTACTTATGCTTTTTTGGAGTCATGGTTATGAGTCAACTGTTTTTGTTGATGGTCATTTTTGTTATCTAGTAGAGTAGCGGGCGAGCAGAATTGTCGTTAGGGGAATCCATAGATAAGATACATGATATTAGTGGCCTTGTAAATGCCGAATTACATTCAGTACTTTGGTAGATCAATCCCAGGAAGTTTCAGTTTTCCTTTTGAATCATATGACGGAAAAATGATTCTTGATACTCACATCGATTTGGTATTTTGGTAAACACTATCAGCTTTCCTAGAACAAATAATATGGGCATAACTCCAACAAGAAATACATCGAACTGTTATTGTTATACGTCAACGACAGCCCTTTCTTTCCATTACTTATTATTCTTATGTTGGCATCGATCCCAATTGTGCGAATGTAAGTACGAGCAAACAATAAGGGTGTGTCCTGTTCTGTGAAAGCGAATGTGAATGTCTCATGGGTCGATTCCCAGACGAATAATTTCAACTTATGAATCATTGATGTTCTTCGCATGAAAACAAATCGTAGAAATAAAATTTTAAAGATGTACATTAGCTCCTAAAATTGGAAACCTAAATATTGGATGTTTTGTAGGTGAGGTTTTGTATAGTAGGTAGTTAGGTATACCTACTGAAGTGAGGGCGGACGTTGCTTTCTGTTATTTACTACCGAATGGTGTTTTACTACCACTCAACTTATCCTTTTGCAAATGGAATACAGGATAGGGTCGCAAAACTGCTGTAAGTCTCTTTCGAGGCTAGTCGTATCAATGTCTCATAGAATTGGAGTGCAAGAAATACGTGTATCTCTAATATACATACTGGGATTTGATTTCAAATCTCGCCTTGTCTTAAGGCTACAAAGAAGTGGTACCAGTTAAATTGATGATTTGATGTATTTTATTTTTATTTACAGTGTACGGAACTCTCTTAGAAGACGACCTGCGTGGTGATACATCTGGCAACTTCAAGAGGCTCATGACTTCTCTTTCCATGGTATGTATCTGTTTAACTTAAACTAAAATTTGGAATCATTCATTACTTTTTGATGCAAATGCGAGCTTGGAATTAAGTGACCAAGTTTTAGTAGAAATTAACGAGGGCTGAAAGAAATCTTGAAGTTTATTTTTGGCCCCAGAGTAGCCTGATGTTATTTTATTAGAAACTACTACCCTCTGTAGATATTTGGAAACGTTCCAAATTTTGTATTTGAACTCAAAAAAACATCGTTAGATTCTAATTTGTCCAATTGTGGTTTCCAGGGTAATAGATCTGAAGACTTCCATGTAGATCAAGAAAAGGCGCGAGAAGATGCCAGAAGTTTACTTCAAGCTGGTGAGTTTTTACATAATGTATCTTATTTCTATGCATTTAAGTTGCTTTTATTATGATAACAAAATCGTAAAAAGTGTTTAATTAATGACACTAGTTGCTTGCAGGAATTTAGAGTTTAGTTTGGACTATATAGAAAAATATTATTAATTATAAAACATATTTTATTTTTACAATATCTTGTCTGATTGCATAGTTTACCTTTATTATACCTGTCTTTATAACATGTGACGTATATAAATAAAAAACAAAAGTTGTTTTTCATCGCTTACGCCTTATAATAGGACGGATCTCGTTGTTTGCCTTGAACTATTTGTTACGGCTACAATAGTCTAGAGTATAGACTAGACTAGACTGTTCGTTCTGACCTGATTCGTTCGTGTCTTGCTAACTATTATAACTTGAATTATTAACAAAAAACTGATATTAAATAGATATTATATTTCTATTACCTAAATAAAAAAAATAAGTTTTCTTTTCAAGTAGGCCGTTTTTCTGGCAGTTCTTACAGTATACTACCTATTATTGTATTATTTTTATCAACTCCTAGAAGACACTGAAGTAATAGTATTATATTAGTAGCTGTTGCCCGCGACTTCGTCCCCGTGGGTAGATATTTATATGTTATGATTTATACCTGCCCTGTTTTTTTTCACATTTTCCATTGTATCTTCGCTTCTATTAGTCGCAGCGTGATGGTTTATAGCCTAAAGCCTTCCTCGATGAATGGTCTATTCAATTTGGACCAGTAGTTCCTGAGATTAGCGCGTTCAAACAAACAAACAAACTCTTCAGCTTTATATATTAGTATAGATATCTAGATTTTAATGTTCACTTTCTTATTCTTATTATCTGTAATTTCTCTTTAATTTATCTCTATCTTTTCTTTAATTAACACCCAATTCAATAAGCTGATAAAAATATTATTCCTAACCTATTACTAGACAAAAGTTTCTTAACTTTACTATGTCATGTAAATATGTTAACACCATGTTTCGCGGTACATTGACTACTTGTCAGCAATACAAAGCGGTTTGACATGTCCTTGTAATGTTCCGAAGCAAACTCGTGTGTCATTTGTTTAAAACATAACGCACTTGTTGAATACAAATTGTGTAACGTAGTTGTATTGGTGTTTAAGCTATAGTGGGGTTGAATATTTTCATATACGTATATATATATTTTTTTGTTCCATTCCCCTATGGTTGACTAATACAATGTCAAGACGGATGCCTATTGTATTGTATATAAAATAATAATCTTGATAAGTCCCAATGTTATCTTAAAGTCTAGAAAGACTTTATATTTATTTAGCAATTAAACTAATAAATTCCCGATTATAATGTACCTACTTAGCTTGTATTGACTTGACAACACATGTGCTACGTGCGAATCGAACTCAGTTCAAGAGCGTTCACCTTGACTTTATAAGCATTACACTTGTTTGTTTGCAAGATTAAAATATATTGGAACGATAATTAGCAGTAGGTAATTTTGTTCTTTCATATATCACCTTGTATGCACTAGGTACTCTGAATATCCTCAATTAAAAGTATCGAACGAGCTTCAAAAAGGCGCCCTTGAAAGAGAAAACTAGAATTTGGGATTCGTTCCTGTTTTCAGAACTATTTCTAAACACTGTGAGTACTTAGGCCACAGTTATTTATTAGTAAGGCCTTGCTCACGCGTATTTATCGGTATAGCCCGACTAGTTTATCTTGCGACCCCGCTACCGTATTAGCTTATGATTAAGGACTCTGGTATCGTTTGAAACTAATTGGGACACTCAAGATAAATATTAAATGAATAATTTATAATTAGACCTCATTAAATTTATTATAATAACTTAAGCCACGATCGGTTTGTTCGGTTCGTGTAGACAAATAAAACCCCGATATGTTGAAACCTTGAACCAGTTTCGCATCTCACTTAATAACCTACATTCAGATCAATGCACTTGGTAATTAGTGCGGATCAGTCACAGCATCTGAATGCTGACTCTCTCATCATACGTAACTTTCATTTACTTGACTTGATTTGATTTATTTTGACTTTGATGGCCCTGTTGTTCAGATTGTTACGAAAAAAAATTGGATTCCTTTATGGGCTGAAAAACACCGAAAAAGTCCAGATTATCGCAACATTGATTTACGTAAAGACAGTTCTTATTTTTAAATAATTAGTTAAAAAATTGTTTACTTTATTAGTAGTTATCTATCTTCCTCCCGTTTAATTATCAAAGTCACAAATGCGTAGTTGGAAATACCAATTACAATGTTCTTAAATATTTCTCAGAATAGTGTTGTCGCTAAGCGGTAAAGCTCTTAAATAAAAAGAAAAAAAAAATATTTCTCATACATTGTGTATCTGAACTAATCTATATAATCTTGCGATTCTTATTAAACCCCGACGCAAAAAGAGGGGTGTTATAAGTTTGACATTAATGTCCGTTTGTCATCATAGCTCCCGCACGGAGGGACCGATTTAAACTTATTTTTAGTTTCAGTTTATTTTGTACTAAAGGTAAATGATGTGTGAGTATTCCTAGTTCCTAGACATGTTTGATAAAAATCTGCCGTTTATAAGTTGTGAGAGTTTTCATTTACCTGATTATTTGAAATCTTGTTATTTTTATGTAGATTACAGTCAATACAGTGACAAATGTCTTTTCATTTCATTCTTGATGTTTAATCCCAATATAGTAATGGCTGTAAAGTTTTAATTTTCCCGATTTTAAAATCTTATCTTGTTGTTTTTATATAGGTTACAACGTATTCAGTGACTAATATCTTTATTCTGAATGTTTGATCCCACTATAGTACCTAATGACTCACTAAATACGTCTGATCATACGATTTGCTTCCCCCGCATTACTCAACCTTGTCCTTCATTGAAGCCGGCTGTTATGATTAACGCATTCGTTCAACTGTGACGTGGTAACATGTCAGTGCAAACGTCACTTGTTTTGATGAGTCATCAAGAGTGACGTATTTTGTATACGGTTTGTTTATAGTGCTATGAAAGTTTAATGACTCCCACTGATGCAATTTAGTCACACTTTGATGAATGTCTTACGTGACCTATGCTAAAGATTTTAAGAATGGATGAACGATAGTGTTAACGTCAAGGATCTTTATAATATGAAATAAATAAACTCGTTTGTTTTAAAAGATCTGATTAGATTCTGCTTCTATCCTTACAAACAATAATATCAGGCCAGTGACGACAAAAAAAACAAGGTTTTGTATTCGCTGAATAAATGATACAACGGAATAACACTACTTTATGACAAAAAAAAACTAGCCAATTAACTTAAAATAATTTCATACAAAAAACGACCCTGAAACCACTCAGCTAAGTAACATTTTCCTTCAACAGGTGAGCTTCGCCTCGGTACAGACGAATCCGTCTTCAACGCAGTGCTCTGCTCCCGCTCGTTCCCGCAGCTGAAGGCTATATTCAACGAGTACCAGTTCCTCACAGGACATGATATTGATGATGCCATCAAGGCTGAGTTCTCCGGTGACCTTGAGAAGGCGTTGAGAGCTATCGGTAAGTTATAAATACCTAACTATGTAAGTAGATATATTATGTATGTTATCGCTAGGACGCTTTACAATGTTATACCACGCGTTACAGTTATACACATAAATATTTATTGATAAATGTTTTTTTTTATTACTTTACGTAGGTTATAGTGGTATAGGTCATTGTGAAAATTACATTAAGTTAATATTAGATAATTGTTAAGATGCAGTTGTTGAACAACCTCTAAGACAAAAGTCAAATCATTTATTGCGAACACTGTGTTTGTGAAATATATTTTGTATATTTTCATATCAACTCCTGGCAGCGATCTTCTACATCTTTGAAATAAAACAAGACGTCAAAGTTAATATTTCTCAAATTTATTTTTTACAGTTAAAATCGTCCGCAACAAGCCACTGTTCTTCGCGGAGCGCCTCCACAAGTCGATGAAGGGCCTCGGCACTAACGACCGCCAGCTCATCCGCGTCATGGTCACGCGCAGCGAGATCGACCTCGGAGATATCTCGGACATGTTCCAGACTAAGTACGGAGAGACACTGCAAAGCTGGATAGAGGTAAATTGTTAACGTATTTAATGATTTTCAACCTTATTCAAAAGGGAAGAGATTCTCAATTCGTCTGTACTTTTTTATGTGGGTTTTTCGGATTGTATGAACTAATTTTGCTGTTTATATTTTATTCAACTTGAAACAGCCGTCATTTAGTCCCATAAGAATGCCAACAAGTTCGGTGCAGTAGTTTTTATTTGAAGTTGGTTGTATGTTTTTGTTCTCATAACATTTTTGTGTTATGACTTATTATTCTTTATTTTTTTGAGGATAAGAATATATCTGGCTGTAAATTTCACTCACTGCGCCAAACGCTATTGTACACGCTTTTGACAATCATTTGGATACTCCACAGATGACTGTTCTGATTTGTTTTTGAGGTACAAAGTTATAAATTTCGTTGTGCAGGAGTCGTTACAAAAATGAAGCACTGGAAATAAAATAAACCTTACTTATTTTTACCAAAGCATCACTACATTTAAACGTCACCACGTTTGTTCCTTGTTATAACATGTGATATTCAACATTTTTCCAGGGCGACTGCTCCGGCCACTACAAGAAATGCCTCCTGGGTCTGCTTGGCCTGTACTAACCACAATGCTTACATCGCTTCAACACGAAGTACATAATACATATACAATAAGTTTCATTCATTATTATTAGTCTCCGTTATTTGATATTATTACGTCATCACGTAGTTTAAGTACGTCTGAAGTATCTCAATGTTTTTGGTGTAAGTTTTCTATTGTCTAAATGTATTTTACTAAATGTTACTACTGTGTGAAAGTAAGAGCGTCTTTATTGCTGTAGTGATAAGGTTGGTTTTTGTTACTCATTAATATTGGAACCATTTATGTTAAGATTGAAATTATCTCTATTATTGACAGAAGTGAGCTAGCAGACATGTAACAAATTTTAACCTTAAAAAAATATAATGGCTATCTTCTACAGGGCCTTTATACGTGCAACTTACTAATTTCATCTGACCTATAATATATACTGTAGCAAGAAATGCACTGAAAACATTTTTAAGCCGTTGCGATATACAAATTATTCTATAAAGTAATATATTATTATATCTTAAACGACAAAATAGATCTTAAGCAAACATCTTATGTCTACTGATCTTCATTTTATTACTATAGAGTTGTTGCATTTTTGTATTTATTTAAAGATACAAAAAATCTAATGTCATTTATGTCATATTCCATGTAAGCCGTCCGCGCGATCTGGTAACGAAAATCTCGTTAGTTTTATCAAAAAGTATTTTTTTTTATACTGGTCTTTAATTTTAAAAATACATACAAATTATATTTATTAAAAATTATTATTTTATTATACACATTTTAATGGCTTTTAGCTATTGCGTGCCTAAGGCAAATAAATGTAAGCTGGGATCGAAATGCCCCAATTAACAAAATAAAATTAACTAAAATTATGATTAATTATTGGGTCTAAAGTATGTGAATTTCATAAAATTGGAGGAACGAGATCTTATGAATTTTGATAAATTAACTAAATTCGAATACTAATGTTAAGAAATTAAAAACTAAAAAAATAAAATTAAGCTAGACTGATAAAGCAAAACTTTGGCAATCACTCTTATAAAAAAATACAAAATTATTCCAATGTCGGAATTAGATCATATTTTCATCATTCTCATATATTTTTGTTCTAAGAGCCCAATGTTTGTCAGCATTTACGTATAAATACTATAAAATACTTGTTTAACTTATCTTCAATATAATTAAAACAATTTTATTATTTACACCCTTTTTAAGTTGTCTTATTTCAATAAGTATAACTTTTCATACCACCAACCTATATTAAAATAGAAATATAATTACATTACAACACTTTTTTTATTTTGTGTTTTTACTATCATTACTTCCTGTTCTTACATATTTATATTCAAACATTACAAATTAAAAAGGCATTTATCACCCCCCCCCACCCGTCTTTAGCAATATTTTGTTTGTTAAATAATTGCCAGAGTCAAAAATACGCATAACAATTTTTACGATTGATTTAATATTAAAACTATACCTAAGTAAATGTATACGCATTATTGCATTAATCTAAATAAGTATGTGATTTGTATTTGAGGGCGTTTGATTGGCGATTGTGGCTTTTTTTTTCAATTAATTTTCAATGCATGATTTCACTCCTATTGCATTTTTAAACATCTTGTAATAATTGACTTGAAGTTTAGAATCGATTCAAATTTTATTGATTGAAGATAGACCGATTAATCCTTAATCGATTCGTATTCGTATAATTAATAATTGAATCGGTGTTATCATTTTTCAAATAAATTGAAGCAATCGCTTGATAATCGTCCATACATACTCTAAATTTGAACCTAAGGTCTGTCATGTGCCTAAAGCTTACAGCTATTGAAGTTTCCTATTCTCTGCTTGAGTGGTGCTGTAAACTAAATGTGCCTAAACCGTTGTACAACATTCATAAGTCTATGCCGTGTTATTTGTATACACTTAAAAATGTGTAATTTATCTAATAAATCGTATGTAAGAAACTCTTGCTTTTTTTGTGCTTTACTCGTAACTTCTTTGCCAATGTCGCCCTTGGCGATGGTGCTGTGACTATCTTGTCAGATATCGGGCACACGTGGCTGAAAATCCCGAAATATAGAGAGATAGAGTGGTTTGGAAAAAAGGGTATGATCCTTACCTTGATATGAAATCTTAGTGGTAGTCACGAAGCTGCTGGAGAGGTACTCCACCAGCTGAAAGAAAACACAGTTTGCCACCCACCAAAAAACTCCGTATCTCCGTAAAAATTGTAGCTGAAACTCGAATTTTGTGTTTAGTATCATGATACACCTGGTGACAGACGGGCGAACAGACAGCGGAGCCTCATTAATAGGGTTTCGTATTGACCCTTTGGTTACGGGACCAAAATCGGGGATTAAACAAATTCGGGTCATCCAGTACGAAGATCTGAGGTCACAAACAGAAAAAAAAAACATGAAGGCGAATTGAAAACACTTTTTGATATCAGTTGAAAACCTAAAGAGCTCGACGTTTCTTCTTTATAGAAATGACGTTTTTGGACTGCGAAACTAAATGTTACGTGTTAAAATATACTTACCCAAATGGCCTATCATATTGCCGGCTTGGAAGAGAGACGCCGCTATCTCGCTTCTCCACTTGAAACAATATTATCTATTTTTTGTGGTAGGTCCTGTTGAAGAAACTCGTATTGGAAGGTCTAAAATTAAATTCTAATCTTTTTTTCCGTTACATTGAAAATCTGCTTCATTTTATTAAAGACATTTAAATTTCGTAGTCTAGTCGCCAACTGAATAATTTATATCTGTAAGTGCACATCCCGGTAGATCTCGATTTACTTCTTTAAAAGGTTACTCTGTAGCATTTTACAGTATTTAAATCGCAATTACTTAAATAATTTATTGCTCTATTCATTACGAATGCAACTCTGTCAGCAGTTTTGTGATTTAAATGTGAAAATCCCTATTTTATCCGTCATCCTATCTTCGTCTCAGTCTAGTATCAATAAAATTACATACTGAGAATAGACCACCTTTTCTGGCATTTTTCTTCCTCACGCGTCCAACAAGCCACCTTCCTCAAGCCACCTCCAGAAGCCCTACTTTTATCATCCAAAGTACTGTAATTCCAGACCTATACACTATTACCCGAAACTACGGATCCGATTTGAAGAAATCGCTAACGTTAGATAGCCGCTTATAGCATTAAAGTAGTTCCTGAGATTAGTGCGTTCAAACAAATAAACTCTTCAGCTTTATATATTAGTATAGATGATACGATCAATAGAAGCAGATCAGTGATAAATGTTATACAAACAGGGAGAAGTTGCTTGCCCACTAAAACTATTAGTCTGATTTAAAAATCACCCAAATAAATATCTTCCCAACCACTCTAGACAAAGTCGCGCAGAACAGCTAGTTTAAATATACTTTCAAATTTTTCACAGTCTAAGCTTTTGAATTTCAGCAACACCAACAAAACACCTTTTGGTGACAAAATAAGGACAGGATCCCAATTAGGCAAGGCAGACTGGAATCCCGAAATGTTGTCATAAAAACCTGTAGTTACTTCCTTTTAGATACACAGGTCTTAAAGGTTTGAAGCGTCAAAGCCGCCGGAGATTAATGAAACATCTCCGAAGCAAAGCGCCGTGAAACGACTGCAAAGATGAAACAAATTAACTTGTGAACTAATTACACTGCATCTCAGAAACCTGTTGGTTAACGCACTAGTAACGGTTTGTTTGTAGCACTTACTTAGCTTAGCTATTCAGCCTTTGATGTGGATTTTTATTTAGGTGAAATTTAATGATTTTTGGGGCCTATTTTTTTTAAATGTCACTTTTAAAAATAATTGATTATTTATTTTTCGGGCATGTAAAAAATATATAATTCATTGATTTTTTTTTAGTAAATAGGTAATTGTTGCTAATCTTTATGGTCAGAACTAATCCGTCTTAAGTTAGTTAAGTGGTTTACTAAAGAAGGCTGACGAATAGGTGCTGAAGAGGGAGGGGAAGACCTAGAAGGAAGTACCACTTGCTAAAGAAAAAGGCAGAAGTGACAACAAGAGGCAGCAAGTGGCAGCAAAAGATAACTCATAAGATCCGAACGATGGAAAAAGCTACACTGGTCAATGCGTACTACTTCAAAACCCTCAAATTAAACCGGTGAAAACAGCTAACATAATAATATAGTAACTATTTCCTTTATTTCATTAAAATACATATAAATTACATTTTTAAATATATATAAAAAACAACATACATTTAAAAATATAAAAAATAGTGTCCAACCGGCAACATGAACAGGGCCCAAGCTGCCGGTGGTCAGGGCTCCAGAGAGAGGAACCTCCTCACGATGCACGCCGTGTCCAGAAGTACCGCTTTCTGAATCAAACCCTTGACCCAGACGCCCAACGAGAGCCTCCGAAGATGTTGATCGAGGCTCTTGGCTATTAAGCCATTGGCACTTACGACTATCGGGACAATGATTGCCGAGTCCACCTCCCACAAGTCGACAACCTCGTGAGCTAAATCCAAATATTTCAATTGTTTTTCTTTTTCTGCTTTCACGAGGTTCTCGTCATGGGGGATACTGATATCAACAATCATTGTCCGACGCTCTGATCGATCGATCACCACTATATCAGGCTTATTGGCAACAATAGTCCTGTCAGTGATGATAGATCGATCCCAGTACAGTGTGATATGACCACTTTCGAGAACTGGGTCGGGCACATACTTATAGTACGGCACCTCAGATTCCACAAGTTTGTATTTCAGAGCAAGCTGCTGATGGATAATCCTGGCCACTTGGTTATGTCTGTGCAAGTATTCACCGTTAGCAAGACGAGAACATCCCGAAACTATATGTCTCAAGGATTCACCGGGACAGTGACATGCCCGACAGATGTCAACTGTACCATCCTTAATTATATATTTTCGGTAGTTATTCGTCATGATAACTTCATCCATAATTGCACATACAAACCCTTCGGTTTCTCCAAAGAGATCTCCGAAGCGTAGCCAGGCCACGGACGCTAAGAAATCTACATCGGCCCCGTGAAAGGTCCGATAATAGCGTCCGTGTAGCTCCTTGCTTTGCCATACATCTTTGCGGTCTTTGACGCTTAGTACGACAGGTTTAGTAACTATTTTTTTATTATAAAGTGTAAAATAGGGGTGACATCATTCTGAATTCTTTTTTAATTTTTCTTTTCCTTGCTCTAAAAATTTGAAAGATATAAAGCCTTCATGCACCACATCTCAATTAATTTGCGTGTCATTTTATCCTCTCCAGACACGACACAGGTGCATCGTATGTTTACGACCAACAAAATGATACACTTTAACAAATTAGTTTCCGCTCGAGCCAGTTCTATACAAATATTTCAGTTGGAGAAACATGAATTTCAAATTGGCATTGTTGTCTTTGTCAAATTATTGTGCACTTGTGCAGCGTTTCGGAGGTCTCGTTGGAATATTTTGGGGAGAATACTATAGAGGAAAAGCTTGAATAGGATAGATATTTAACAAATACATAAGTACTAACTAGTAGCATAGACTTTAACTCTTTCACCTATTTACATAAATATATAACAAACATTAAGAAAAATACAATCGAATCAAAGATTTCCTCTATTTTCGATTGAAAATTGCCGTTTGCCTGAGCGTAACTTTTTATGTCACCGAATTTTAAAAACATATTTTTTTTTACTTTAATTCACTGACACTGACTATGACACGTCATAAAGGTAACTTCTTTTACTTATGAGTAAAGGCGAAACTTTTGATGCTGATTTAATCAACAAGATGTTTAATTATATTTCTTTAGTTATATCATAAAACTTCATGATTACGAATTAATTACCAATTTCGTACGGTGAACAGCGAATTAAGTTTCTCGCAGTTGTTTTTGTTCTTGCAAGTTGGCAGATTGATTCAAGGGGAGCTGGAAATGGAGGAAATGCATCATTCATGGTCTATCGGTCGCAAGCGCAAAGTTATCCAGTTTAAAGTCTTAGTAACATCGGAATCGGTAGCATATAGCCAATGGCTCAATTATAAGATTAAGTATACACTGCAGTTTCAGTGACTCTATATTTGGATTACGTATTTACTAACCTGTTTTTAACGGTTTTGTACCAGAAGAATAAAAAGGGAATCCTATTACTGAGGCTTCGCTACCTGCCCGCCTGGCGAAGTCTTTGTGACCAGGCTGTATCTTAAAAAACATAGTGTATTTTTTTTTCATATTTGTATTTCTGTTGCCACATTTTTTTGTTTAATTACTCTGTGTGAGCGTCCAATTCTGTGCAAAGACTTTCTCCGGAGACAACAAAATGATGAAAATTAACGACATGGTAATGTCGCGAGTTCGACTCGCACTTGACCCGTTCTATTGTGTATAGTAAAGTATGATAATGCACACAGGCTTCACCAACTGAACTACCAAAAATAAGATTTTAAAAGTACCTGATGTTTATATTTGTGTTAATCAAATTACAAATCATGAATTTCAAGAAGGATACCTTAGGCCTTAATAGTTTATATTATTCTCAGTGAGCAGTTGGGCTTTTAGATTCTACGCTAGGTTCCCTTTGTTTCGGATTTATGTATTAAGACGTAGTGTGTTGGACAGTCTGTGTGCACCCGTTCGTTGCGGTCTGTTGTTTTGGAAAACATGTTTTTACTCAAACATGTATTCTACAATTTAGACTGGCGTTCTCTTTACACACACGTTTTGGAATAGTTTGTTTTAACGTACATATATCCCAAAGGTGAACTCTACTGCTCATTCCTGTTGCTTTTTTACACTGAATAAAGAGCGCCGCTAATTCTAAAGATTTCGCTTCCACGGGCCTGTTACTAACTGTTTACATTAAGGCACTACAACTGACTTTTCAATTCATCTTGTCATATATTATTTATCTTTTCTATTCTACACCGCCTGGGTTTCATAACTTCAGCACTATCTATTGTTTCAAGAAATGTCAGAAAAATATATAGATAGACCTACACAGCAAGCCAGGAAAAGTTTTGCCACGACTCTTCTCATATCTCATGTTTCTAAGCCGTTCCCGTGATTCCAGTTAAAAGTCCTCAAGTTTCCTTAATAAACCCGAGAAGGGAGTTAATTGATTGGCTGCATTTTGTTTGCATATTTGATGCCCGATTCATCATCTCCTTACCGAGCTCATCCTTGGCATTGTTTAAATTTTTGTTACGAGCCCCATCCATCATATTGAAAACGTAGCGAAAATTCATCATTGAAAATTTATGGATAAATTTATCTTTTGAATTTTGTGCGTTAGGTTTCTTTCATATATCAAATTTAGGATAGGATAACATTTTTTAAGTAGGTAGTAGGTATAGGCTTTATTTTTTTGACGGATCTCGGTTTTGATTGTCTTAATTGCTTAAATGTAATTTCAAACAAGCTTAACTATAAAAGCAGAAAGATTTCTTTTAAAATCTGACAATTGGTTTTATTGATCCTGTTCAAACAATCATACAAACTCTCGGTATATTTTTGTTCGTAATAATTTATGTTTATTTCATTGTTCAATTCGATAATATTTACTGATTCAAAAGCTTAAAGAAAACAATGCACTGACTACAAAATTTAATCATTATAAATAGATCACATGCATCGTAGAACCTCTATACAGAAATGTACCAAGTTATCAACGATGCCTGATCGGTAATGCGGGCCAAGATAAAGTTACAAACTCGCAGACAAGACAACTATTACATAGAGATTGATAAAACCAGTTTAACTTCAACTAAGTTACATTTTGAGCAATTTATAGAGTGTACCAGTGTTAGAATACACACATTGCTGCTATGATTAATAGTCGTATTCGTATGGTTATAATTAAACTCGCAGACTGCGTCTATAAATTCGTTGGTCTACCGAAATACAGACTGTTAGATTGTTGTTTCGAATAACTTGTTCTGTATAAACTGTAATTTACATTTGTATTTGTTGATGGAGGAATAGGTCATATTGGTAGAAAGGAAATGTATTTTTTTATTATTATTAGTCGGTAGTAGAAGTAGTCACTAGTATCAAATATCACTATAAAAAAATCTATGTTTGTATGTAAATAGTTTAAAAAGAATAAACCGTAATCATTGACTTTATAATTGACTATTGGGATGATGACTTTGCATAAAAGGGAAAAATCTAGTTAGTCCCTTAGTTAAATAATTATAATAAAAAATACGGACACAGATTCTTGCCTTTTTCTGACACCGCAAAAATTAACAAAGGTAAACTGCTTTATAGCGTAAGTTCCATTTAATGGAATTCCATTAATTTTTGTTTCATTTGCTCTATAAGAGAAGTATAAAAAATAAGTTGAAAGCCTTTGTACGACATTTTATCAAAAAAATGCATGTTGATCGAGTAGTGAATATTCTCCATATTCACTACTCGATCAACACACATTTTTGTATCATAATATTTCATTTGGCATGTCACGAACTCATTATGCACAATAATTATTCATTTTTCATTTAGATCAGTCATCTAGCTGTTCATTATGTAATTAATGATTTCATTTTGATGAAATGTGTCTCAATATAATATATATCGACGTCATCATCATACTAATTACGTAAGTTATGGAAATTTAAAATGATCATATTATTATTGTCAACGAAAAACAGTTTTAATTAAAACGTTTAAATTAGTTAACTGATACTGTCTGTTAATTATCTGACGTTTAATTTGGTAAGTTTATTACTAAGTTTAATTATAATTTTTCATCAAATCTTTTATGGATTGGTATTTAAGTACGTCTAAAATATTATAGTAATACAATATGAAACTGTTTTTAAAATAATATTATCTATATTCAGCTTTTCAATATTGACAGCGACAGCCTCCACACATAAACGCAACTTTTTGCTACGTCATTCTTGAAAACGGTTAACAATTTATGTTTCCAATTCTTTTCTTTCTCTACGTCACTAAAACATCAGTAGCGCTGTGACTACTACTAGGTGTAGACCGTTCTAAGAATGTAAGTGCTACTTAACTAGTCTAGTACACTGGCTTTAACCTTATAGCAGTAGGTAATGAAACACAATTTTCTATAACATCGATAAAATAATACTTTAAGAAACTTTCTTGTAAGTGACAAGTCACAAAACTCATGACACAAGTTTCCGCCTTCCTGTCAATTATATTGCTAAATTGTCAGCACAAGTATTGAAAAGGATTCTAAAAATTGAGAACAGGAGAAATATATATGTGGGAGCGTCAGGAACATTTTCCGAACAGTCTAGGTTGGCCTCCATCTTGGGCGTATGAGCGACGGGATGTTCGAAATAAAAGCGTCAATGTTATCTTGTAGATTGTATAATGTGAACTTATAACATTATGGAGTAGAATACAATAGGACGGTTGAGATGGAATATTATTTGGAGCCAATAGGTTAGTACGTGCTCGCTATTTTTATGACAACTGTCTTGACAAGCAAAACGAACGTCGTCGCACCTAGCGCCACCTACTACTCTATTCGGGGTAACCCGCTCCCTTTTATAATTTACCACTTACTCATTATAATAATAATTATGGACTATCTTAATACACATTTCCACAATCAATTAAAATCGTCTAAATAAACAAAGTATTCTCAATTAATCCGCGCGCCGTCACGGCCGTCCTGCGTCGTCACACGTCCTCGTGTGTCTCATGTGCATCGTTGTTGTCTGCAAACATTAGATAAAATGATACACTACACTCTCGTCTTGGCCTTCCTGACCAATTGGGTGACTGCTGATCACTTATCATTTCTCATAAGACACATTTTCCACAAATCTATCTTAAAAATTATAAAATCCATCTCCGAACTATACTCCAACTACAGCTATAGCTATAGATTAGCAAATATTAAACACACCGGCTCACCAATGCCACATAGGCCCTTGAATGCCAACCAGGTTCGCCACCCAGGCTAGTTTGTGCCACACAGGATAGTTGTCGCCACACAGGCTAATCGTCGCCACACAGGCTAATCGTTGCCACACAGGCTGGCCACACAGGCTGGCCACACAGGCTGGCCACACAGGCTGGCCACACAGGCTGGCCACACAGGCTGGCCACACAGGCTACTTGCCACACAGGCTTGCCACACAGGCTACTTGCCACACAGGCTCGCCACACAGGCTACTTGCCACACAGGCTTGCCACACAGGCTATTTGCCACACAGGCTATTTGCCACACAGGCTATTTGCCACACAGGCCATTTGCCACACAGGCTATTTGCCACACAGGCCAACACACAGTCCAATCGGTGCCACACAGTCCAACTGATAAATTGAATCAACTGCTAAGTAGTGATCTCCTCTAACCACACAAGTAGGACTCACTTACCCGCGCCGTCATCGGCACATTCTACTCATGAAGTATCCCAGGGACAAATTATCAAAAGTACAAGAAACCAAGAACAAAAATTCACTCAGTTAAGTTCCAAATTCAGGCTCCACACTTACGTGGATTGGGTCTTATTTGACCAACGGAAACCTCGTAGCTCAAAATTCAACATTTGTTTTCAGCCAAGAATATTTCTTTATGTTTACTTATGAAAAATATGAAATCCTAATTTTTAGGACAAAGTCATTTAAGTCCGCACGGCCACGGCCGCGTTGACTCAACCCAAAATATCGCTACGTATTGCACAGCATTGTATTACGTTAGCCTGGAAACTTGTCAGCTAAAGTCTGCTTTATTAAAGATCATTAAGCATCAAAGAACAACACAGCAGTACTCACCACTCGGTCATTCGTTATCATGATTATAATAGTTGACTTTATCTTAACATCTGTATCTTCTTTACCAGAAACCTTTCATTAAGTCAGAGCTACCAAGTAACTCTACAATCTTACAGTTGCCACCAGCAACTCACTACTGGAACTAATCACGAATCTCAAAGCAGGAATCTGAGTCATACAAAGTCCGCACGCATTCCATGTGAATACTGAGTCCACCCGACTCCATGGCCTCTCCAAGACCCAATCTCAGCCAGAGTCACCATAGTCTCTTCAGTCGCCACCTCTGCCATAGTTAACACGGTCTCTGCTTCGATCCCGACCATTGACCTAAAATTCTATACTATCACCATTCTCGACCTCGTTCTTTATTTGGAACGGTACTTAGTTTTCGGACTAAAGATATAGGCACTTTGGATAAAATCTTTACTAGTGGTAACAACAGTGTTAACAGCCTTATACTCAGAACACATAACAGCCAATGACATGTGCAATAACACCTATTATCATTCAAACAATAAGAAACTTATTATAACATATCAGTGCTTAACTTTGATTAACCCTGGGAAATGTTCATCATCACACTTATAACTTTAATCCAATCATAAGCATCAAACCAAAATGACCTCCCTCCGGGCATGATCATGCAACCTCCTTAGGTAACGATCACAACGGGTAACCTCTATCCAGTCACTACCACACGTAACTTCCATCCGGTTACAAACACAACACCCACTACTAGAGAACCTCACTTTCTCAAACCTTGATCAAAATAACATTAAACTTGGTTCTTTCAATTTGACACTTTATTTGTCCTATACATAGCCCCTTTTGTAAATCAATAACTTTAAAATCTTAAATAACCAACTTCTTAACGAAACTGCCATCAACTCATACTGATAAATATGCCGCTCCTTATCAAAAATAAATTGTAATCGACCCACCGTTGTGTTAGTGATCCTAAGGAAAGCTTGACCATAAGCACCCAGTTCAAATTAACTCGATACTCGCTGGAGCTCACACAGCGCAACACGATCAGATCACTCTCCGCACTTCGCACCAGTTTCCCTCGATGACTTTAAGGTACAGACATAGCGGTCGACATAGGTCGCTCCTCCTCCGCAAATAACTGTCTCTTTGAATCGACATTATAAGACGACAAGCTGTAATAAGAGCAATAATTAGTTGTCAATATTGGCACCATACAAAAATCAAACTCAAGACATTTTGCTTAAACTTCCGATACCTCGCCTAATGGCTACAATCGTTATACTTACTCACTTCTTTTTTTCAAACACAAGACATACAACTGACTTGACCACATACAATTGACTCGAAGTGATGATGCTACATTCCATTTAGCAAAGACAAATTCACTTACGTGCGTTGCTTTTCTTTATTAACTTAGTACAATAACCATCAAACCTTTAAACGTCTTGCCGAATTTCAATTTAGTACGCATTGTAAGACAGCAACGTAGTATATAGTTGGCCAATTTTCATTTTCAAATCTAGATTTCAAACCAAATCAATCCGCTTTCTTCCAAATGCTTGATCTGTCAACCTGCTTTTTCTCGTACAAACTGCTTTATCGTCGATACCGATTTCAGAACAACCTCACTTCTGTCTTCTAGAAGCTTATACAGGAACTTGATTGTTTTCTTTATACGGTTGCGGCACTCATTCGATACGTAATCCTGCTTGCCACAACTATAGGCCTTTGGAACGTCTTCTACTCGTGACTTCATTGCCACTATCGGCGAAATGGTATACTCATACATAGTAGGCTTTGTTTTCTAAAAGTAAGCGCGACGAGTTCTTGTTGCAGTCTACTGCGACTTTTAATATCTGTGGTAAATGCAATTCTGTACAATCGTGGTTCTATCATCGCTGCGTGCGCCAATGTAAAAGCAATAGCAGTCTTCTCCACTGGCAAGAACTTCATCCGTGCGGTTCAGGTGCTCATAACTCATATCAATCATCGACTTCCATTGAGTAATCGCCATAAATTTGCAGCTGGGGTTTTTCAATTGATCAAATGTTGCCAAAACACGTCTTCAATTCAGGCATGCTATTCCAGGAAACGGTCTATATTATCTTCACCAAATGTATTTCGTAGTTGCATTGCAAAAAGATATTTCCAACAATCGCAATAATTTTCTGAGGACATATTTTCATGCTGACCTGTATTTATCTTTTACGATGCGTCGCTGGTAATCCCACTTCTGATGTGGGAGCGTCAGGAACATTTTCCGAACAGTCTAGGTTGGCCTCCATCTTGGGCGTATGAGCGACGGGATGTTCGAAATAAAAGCGTCAATGTTATCTTGTAGATTGTATAATGTGAACTTATAACATTATGGAGTAGAATACAATAGGACGGTTGAGATGGAATATTATTTGGAGCCAATAGGTTAGTACGTGCTCGCTATTTTTATGACAACTGTCTTGACAAGCAAAACGAACGTCGTCGCACCTAGCGCCACCTACTACTCTATTCGGGGTAACCCGCTCCCTTTTATAATTTACCACTTACTCATTATAATAATAATTATGGACTATCTTAATACACATTTCCACAATCAATTAAAATCGTCTAAATAAACAAAGTATTCTCAATTAATCCGCGCGCCGTCATATATATATATAAATACTTTGCCCAGCAGTGTTACATCTGCTGGGCAAAGCCTTTTTTCCGTACGGAGACTTTCTATAAACATAACTTTGTTCTTTTTTTGTGTATGATCTTTTGTAGTGTCAATAATTTCAACTCAAACTCGAAGGTCTAATGCTGAATAAAATATAAAATACTTGTAATTAAAGTATTAACCAAATATCCTTTTTTAAAACTACTTCCAAAAACTCAGTAACAATTGTACACTTAGCACGTTTACAAAGCTCACATATAACAAACAATAATAGCCAAGCTTCGTTCAACGGTTACACGAGAATAACTCAGTTGCGGAGCAATGAACTGACAATCAATGGAACCTCATGCAAAACGCGCTGTGAAATGCAATACATGTACATATTTATAAGAAAAATGAATAGTTTTTGAGCAGAAAACTGATGAAGTCCGACTCGGACTCGCGACACTTGTAGATACGTACAAATAAGGTGAAGAAAAAGTAATTGGCAACAAAAATACATACTTATTATAATCGGTCTCCGGTCAAAGGTATGACCATACCAACATTTGCTTAAGCTTAATGTTTAGTATCGATATTTTTGGTGCCATAAAGGAAAGACAAAGAGGCTTTATAATAATTGGGTTCCGTTTATATCCTTTGGGGACGAAACTTAAAATATGATCATCTACAGTACCTACTTGTAAAAATGCATTGATTACAGCTTTTCACGACTTTTATTATGATTCCGATCTTCTGGTACTACATTGATCGATTATTACCTACGACATTTTTTAAAGTAAATCAAGACAGCAACACGCAGAAATAGAGGTACCTAAAATACATAGTCCAAAAGTTACAACACTGAATTAAAAAACCTAACTATTACTTTTCATACATTTTACGCTTTTGTAATACAGTAAAAGAACAATCTTCGTGCGGTTGATTCGAAGCGAATAAAATGATAAAAAATCTGTCCGATGCACAAGTCACGTTACCGTTGCCTATTAAAACTACTGAACGATGCTGCTTGGATTTTTAGATGCCTTTTTTGAATATCCGAAGCCACATCACGTTTGTCGAACTCACGATGTGTAGCTATTGTAAGTGAAAATAAGGTGAAAAACAATGGCGAGTATCGAATAAGTGTGGATTTTTGAAACCACCATTTTGTTTTTATTTAGCTGGGCCATCGTCTGGATTTAAATCTTGCAAGTATGGCTAAAAATAGAAAATTAATTGATAATATATATACTTATAAATTTACAAGTTTATGACAAATTTATTTGTCACCCACCAAATTTATAACAGTTAGAACCGTGTTTCAACTTCGATCTTTATTTTAACAACGGTAAAAGAACTACATCGCCGTCAAAATTTAAGCTATCCAGCTATCACTGTTCATGAGATACAGAATGGTGACCGACGGATGGACAGACATTAATAGGACTCCGCTGTTACCCTCTGGCTACTGAACCCAAAAAAAAAAATTAACTGTAGCTTACCGTAACAAATATTAATTTATCTTCATCTAAGACAGCTGTAAACCGCTTAAGGTTATAACTAACGAATAGAAAGCTCATATCTTTGATCTTAAGAACCAATTAAACGTTTAACAAACCAATAAGATTATCTTAGGATTAAACCGGTCTTACAAGTATGTGATACATTCGTAATGGTTTTGACACTACAATTATAATTACGCCTTTGTGACGATCACCTGTGACTGATAATATTAATGAGTCATTTTTAATACAGAATGTTATCCACAAAAGAAATTGCAAACATATTTATTTACATGCATTTTTGTTTTTCTGTTTTGTAGCCTTTGTCTATGTAGAGCAATTAAGACTTTTCATTAGTCTACAATGTATAAAATGTAAATGTAGAAAACAGAATTGCAAATACAATGAACAACTTTTAGTTGCTCCAATTTTGCTAACCTTTACAGACTGAATTCACTTTAACATTATTATTAAAAAGTATCTTACATTTCAAATAGAAATATATACTAAAGCAGTTGCTTCGGAAATGGCAAATCAATTTAAGAATTATTATTAAAGACCTCAATAATAAATAAATGCGGACAACATCACATACATTGTTCTAAACCCAAAGTAAGTTGCTAAAGCACTTGTGTTATGGAATTCAGATACAACGAAGGTACCACAAACACCCAGACCTGGGAAAATGTAGAAATGTGAATTTTTACATTGACTCGACCGGGGATCGAACCCGGGACCTCAGAGCTAGCGACACCTTGAAACCGGTGCGTACGCCACTCGACCACGGAGGTTGTCAATGTTGCAAGTACTCTTTTCTGAAAAATACTGGGACTTGAAACTTCGAACTCGATCTCTCCGCTATTTTTTTAAGCCAGTTCCCTTCACTCGTTTCTTTATTGGCTCATTTACACAACCCATTCTAACCCACATTCATTTATATCTGGTACATACTTAACGACAATCAGTGATTCTGCGAGACGAACGTAACGTGTGATAATATGCAGTAATGTTGTGTTAATAAAGTCTGGTATTTCTTGAACAGACATTTATTGAATACTTAGTCTACCTGTCTGGAGTTCTAAGTATTGTCTTAATAATGTTATTTAAAATGTTTCTGAGGAATTGCTTGCTTTATTTATTTATAGATGTTCCCTTTAAAACATTTTAATTGATTTATTTTCTGACTTTAAAAGGAAGGAAGCTCTCAATTTGGTAGGTATTTGTAGGTTGGAATAGTAGGTTTTTTTGCTATATTAGGGGATCCCGTTTATGTTAGTAATTTTACACAAAGCTATTGTTTATCTGGCCTTTTTAATTGGTAATACAGCATCTTTTTGATCTCGGTTTGATAGACTAATATTAATTAAACTTAAATACGCGGCAAATTAAAGTTTTAAAAACAACTTTTTAATGCACATTAAACACGAACATATATTTTATTGACATGGCATGCTATATTTAAAACCTTATCTTTTTCAGCGTCTTCAAAAACACAACATATTTCCAAGTTTGCTCGTAATTGTCTAACATAAACGATTTCCTTACAAGGAAGTTTTCCCAGGTAAAAGGGGCTTGTAAAACGATCTCGTCTCTCAGCCCTTCGGACTTGACGTCTTATCATCGTACATCGATACTTACCGATTTTAATTAGAAACAGTTCAAAGGATCGCTTCTAGTTAACACACGTCAAAAACATAGCCTTTATCTTATGTTGTTATAATTATATTGTTGTGGAAACGACTTGAAAACTTACGTCTTTTAAAGTATTGAAGAATAGAATACCAGAAATAGAGCCAGCTTGTAAATGGCGAGGTTTTCTCGAGATTTATGACAATTTATGTCTACGATAACTTTACAGTATTATGGAAAGATATTGTTTTATTTATTTTGTACTCTTTAAATAAATCATTCACACAACGGATCAATAGCATTCATCAAAATACAATGTGAGTTTCAATTGTATTATATTTAGCAACAAAACTCATTTTGTGTTTAATAACGCGTAATGACGGTCACTGTCAAGACGCCCTTTACCATAAATAAAAAAATAAATGGAATTAGATAGATCGTAGCGTAAGGCGAGGTTTGCGAGTAAATCAACGAAAAAATTAATAATAAGGCATTTTATTTAAAAAAAAACGATCTTTATTAAAATCTAGCCTATAGTTTATACATTAAGTACTCTATAATTATACACATCCTTTCGTGCTTTTTATCCTTTTCAATGTTATTTTATTAAAACTATGCCTGGATTCAAGATTGATGGTCGAAAAAGTGACACAGACATGTTTTTCAGTTATATCGGCGTCGATTGCACTCTGGTTTAAAAATTGCTTTCAAATTGGTCAGTCAGCGAGACCCAAAAGGAATTGATTGCCCATAGAACGCTAAACGTAGTTACCTAATAGTGGAGTCCATCTTTATCTAGTCTAGTCGGATATCCCCAAAGTGATTGAGGAAATAAAAGTTGATTATTCACTCACCTAGGTTTCATCGTTATAATATTATGTTATGCATATCAAAAAAAATGTTTTTATTTTAATAATGGTTATCTCTGGGTTTTCACAAACAGTCAATAATTTAAATAACATAGAGTGATAACTTTTAACTGAGTAATTAACAAAACATAATAAAACAACTAGATAAAAAATGGGTTATTTTTATAATAATTGTTAACTTTGATTCGAGTAAACATCAGCATGACACTCATCAATATTTAAAAGTGACCTTTTATCAGTAAGGAGAAAGAGACTATTGCTAATTGCCAATGTGTAAAGGAGACCCAGGTTATTTAGCTTGATTTTTTGTTTTTCTTTCAAACTCTATGGGGCTGTGCCCCTTGATTGTGGAAAATGTTAGCTGTGGCTCTGGTGGGTCATGTAAGCTCAATGAGAAAAATTTAAAAAGTAGTAATTGTGATTAGCAAGATTTGATTACAGGCAAACAAAGAGGCGAGAGTATTCATCTCAAGGTGTAGAATATCATTTTAATTTTTTTCGCCCAAGTGTGAGTCGGACCGTCGGCGCAGAAGTTCCGGACAGGCTAAATATAAACAAATAGGTTGGGTGACAAATAAATTTGTGGATACTTTCAAACTTATTTGACTCTAACCAAAAAAGTTATGACCGTATCATGTTTGAAAATTAGTGGATAAAAATACATCATGTTTAGCTACCACAGTCTATGAGTAAAAGCCTGGTGAAGGGGGAACGGAACCTCAGTCATGGGGTTCCGGTTATAAGCCTTTGGGTGTGGAACTTAAAAAAAAATCATCACTATTTTTTTATTATATTTTCAAAGAACATATTACGTATAATGTAATGTATTGCTAAAGCACATGCTGTTTGTTTACGATCAAGACCTTCCGCAAACTGGTTCTTAAATAAATAACATTTATCGACAAGTTTGCATCACACTATCGATAAAATCTCAGACAAAAAAACACCATTTGAAAGTCAATTTAAAACTCATTAAGATTAAAACAATGACATTGTATTGTTTTCAAAACAATAGACTCATTCATCGGATGAATTTTTCTCAATTCAATTTAATTGGTCATAAGTTTGCCGGCAACCAAGGTATAACGGGTTGCCGGCAAGTTGCTCACCTTGAATATTAAATAATAACATGGTGTGGTTATCAAGGGCCAGGTTTTGGCAGACATGTGTAATCGTGTAATGAGACTTCCTTGTATCACCATGTTTGCTTTATTTAAACATAATAAGATGAACAAAACAAATGCGGAAAGAAGCCTTGAGCAGGTTTAATAGAGTACATCTTATAGGTAGAATAATGAAAAGTTTTTGGCCGGCTAATCCATAAAATCTGTTGTCAATTCACCTATTCACGACAGTGTTTTTCAGTCCATGAAACTTACAACTAATTTTCTTTATATTATATTTGACACATGATTCTCAATTATTTCAATCATTATTATTCGAGACAAAGTATATTATACAGGGCTAATACCCGCTGGAATCCAAAATTATAAAGAAAAAATGTTCATATAGGTACACAATTAAATAATACACTGAGGTGGTGAGAAAATTTGTTTAATTAATATTACCTATTACACGCTCGTTGCAATGGCGATGGCAATAAACAAATCAGATTCATCTTAGATCTAATGTTTCAATTTAAATTTATTGTTGTCTGATAAGTATCTATGTAGAACACAATTCTCTGAAAAGGAAAATGGCGATGATAATAAAGATTAATATATTTATGATAAGATTACATGTCGTACATGTTTTGTTTTGAGATTTTATGTCATTTATACGTAACGTTTGTTTAGAAAGAATCGTGGACCAAAATATCAATCCATGTTTCTTGAGATTATCACCTACTTTCAATGAAAACAATGAAACAAATAGTAAGTATGGTCGATCACACAAACATTTGTCTAGTAGTAGATTTAAATTCCTTCACACTATGTTGGTAGTTAGCTTTGGAATTAACATTTGTGAAACACGCCAATATTTGTTACATACGAGGAATCAATTTGTAGCACTGAACTTTTACAATATTATGTAATAAAATTAAATATAAACACTTACAATAAGAATAATTAATTATCATACATGCAATATACATAATATATTTTAAATAAAAATAAAATGAGACTCGACGAAGTCCAAAGACAAATTGTTTAAAACAGTTTTTTGGACCCTTATGGACCTAGTAAGAAACTTTACTTTTTATAATTATTAAAAACAAAACATTGCCACATGTAAAATCGTTTGTAACATTACTGTATTTAGTATTCGCTACTACGCAATTAAAAGCAGTATTTTAGTTTATTGTTAATTAATCGCAATAGTCGCTATTTAGATCTTGATTGGTCATTCCGCTAATGACTCAATTGACTGAAGTAGTTGGACTACGGGTCCACGGAACATCAACGAATTGTTTTTTTGTTGCATTACCGAACGTAGCTTTGTGAATTTTGTATTGCAAAAACCTGCAAATGTTAGTAGTTTGCTTTTCTTATTTTGTAATTAGCTAGCTATTATGTGAGTAGAGTAAAAAATTAAAATGGAAGAATGTTTTCGAGATCTGAATTTAATGGTATCAAATTGTACAATTATTTTCTGCAAGAGTTTTTTGAACGCTGTACTTTTAGTGTTCGATTTGATATGACCCTGTGAAGTAAGCAGAAGCTAATCAAAAGCTTCAAAATATTTTAAAATACCACTTTCATCCATATATTTTTTAGGGTTCCGCTCCGATATGATAACAGAACCCTGCGATTGCTTAACGGATATTTTTTCATAGATGCCACATTTCTGTTGCATGTATAGCCACAAAAATTGAGGTTAGGCGGCGACTGCTATAGTCATGAATTTGATGAGGGATAACTATTTTTTTGAAAATTGTTTTTCTTTATTCTATTTGAATGAAATTTCAGTGTTGCATTCGGACAAGCACTAAAAGGGTACTTTATTTTTATAAAGCTAAATTATAGATTAAAGAAATTGGTGGTCGAATAAGAATAATTATTTTCACAACAAAGATATAGGTATAACAGACTTCAAATAAGAACTACTGAGCCAAACTCGATGAAATAGTATGAGACCAAATGACAAACATTTCATAAAACTACATCGAAAACCTCATCCTTTCAACATAACACGACAGAACATTCTCATCACACATTGCATAACTTCAATTCACTTAACAAAAATGAATTACATGCTAATTAGCTTGTAATACACAGCACTAAGTACGGGGCACAGACGGCCGTGAGAACACTAAAATGTGTTAATTTGATAACAAAGCAGTGTTGTCGAGATTCACATTTAGTAACGAGCGGGTTTCCCGAACATCTTGTTAGTGGTGAAGTAATTTACAACATGTACTGAGAGCAAATGTTTGTTTGTCTGTCGTCCATGTGGGCAAAACTGCAGTCTTCTTATGTTTGCTTCGTATTAATTTTGTTGGGAATGGCATTTAGCTTGGTATGGTAATTAATTGGCTTGTTAATTAAATTAAGAGAAGTTGCGAACATAAAACGTTTCTAAGGTGTTTAAACGTAAACAGGGATGCTAACGTCACTTGTCGGTATAAGAGTACCAATAAGTGACGTCACTCTAGATTTTACCTCACTTAGTCAACTTTCTGTAGAAATGCGTTACCAATATTTTTTTATGTATCTAACGAAGTAATTAGTTTCTTTTTAAGTACAAAAATGAAGTGCGTTGATCAAGAAACTAGTAAAACACAACACTTTATCAAAATTCTTATTCGCAAAATCAAACTCTACGAACGGGAATAATAATATGGAACTTCAATTAATGTGGGCAAAACTGGTTCACGTGTATGAATTAATTTTCTTGCTAATGGTATTTATGATACTAAATAATTAGCTTGCTTTTAAGTTTGTTGAATAGTAAGGTTTATGAAATTATAATGTTAACATAGTTGATGAGAATGGTTCAGTAAATTGACGGGCATATACCTACTGCTGAAAAATTGATATAGCATCCAGTTTACTTATTGAAAATATAACTTACATATCCCCACATACTTTTATGGCCCTGCAGCGCTTGAAAAAGGCACTAATTCTTGTACCAACAGTTCTTTTAAAACCTTTTTACATTTATTTTGCTAATAAACACTTTGAATTGACTTTCACTACGACAACCAGTGTATCTATTTCACAAATAAAATACGTAAGTAGTAAGTACCTAATTCCTTAAAAATTAGTGAAATAACTTAAAATCATGTCATAAAATAATAACATACTCTCCATAATAATTGATTACCCCTCACTTGTCATAACAAGGGGTAACAACAAGCTTCTCTCATCACATTTTGACCACACTTCAATGTCAATTAACAGCTTATTAATTTGGTACTTTGAGCCATGAACGAGGTTTGCTGTCGAGTTATTTAGTAGCTATCATGTGTAATGTCACGACTATATTTGTAAATTGACAACGTTAACGTTCCTTGCGTCTTTTTCTGAAGGAATGTTGGATATTTACAGAAAATATTATATGCAAATTAATTTATATAATACTAGCCTTTAGGTTAATTAGCGGTGGTAGCCGACCCTGACGTAGTGGGAAAAAGGCTAGGCCAATGATGACTAGCCTTTAGGTTAGTGACTGCTGAGGACAGAGATTTGAATATCGATCGCCACGCTAGAAATCTGCGGATTTATAATTTTCAGATCTGAATATTGGGAATACAGGTTTTCTCGTGATGTTTTTCTTCACCGTTTGTCAGTGGTGTCTTAGTCTAATAAAGAAAGTCCATTTACTTGGTACCTTGTAGGCAGAGTTGTATGCTCGACCCCAACTATTAAACCTGCAACTTTTGCAATGAGCCACAAAGGCACCACCAAAAGTAAAATTAATTATGTGGAATACCAGAAAAAAAAAATTGTCCATGTTTATCCCGCAAAAATAGGAAATTTTTAAGTTTCCTTACCTTTTTCATACTGTTGATGGCAAACAAATTGTATTTAAATTAGTATTCGCCAGTTCGCACTCCTCAAATGGTGACATTGAGGTCATTGTCTTACTGCATATTATTAAACTAACAAAAAGAGTTTGCATTTGTTTTTACATGAGACATAATAACTAACTGCTGTCGAATATAAAAACGAAAATAATTCGTCGTCGTCAAGTTCCATTTTGCATAAAAAAAAGGTTTTCATGAATTATATAAGTAGTGCTTGAAACTTAAAATAAGGAATGAGAGATAATTTAATATAAATAAATTAAATTCAGTAATTACAATTTGAGTATTAAAGTTAGGTAAAGAGTTATTTTATAAAATCAAAAGTAAACATACGAACATAAAATGCATCAAAGGTGTTGAAAATACGTTTCAACACATATTCACGTCACTTGTCACTAAAGTGTACTGAAAAATGACGTCACACAGTGTGTCAACTTAATTTTCAGTAAAAAATTCGTATCCGATATTTGTTATTATTCTGACCTAATAATAAGTTTTTTTGCTTCGAATACTCAATTTTAATTAAATGTGCTGTTTAAGAAATAAGCAAAAGATTACACTTACAAAAAATCTTGAAAAATCAGATTTAACAAACAGAACTTTAATTAATTTAAGTCACATCTGTTTTACTAGGCTCTAAGTACCGTAGCACCTGTTCTGAACAATTATAAGTGTCCCTTTCATACCGTGACCCCTGTCTAATTAATACGTAGAATTAACCCTGACTGGGGGCCTACCACCTCCTCCTAAACTATTATTACAGTTGTTAAAGCGAGACAACACTACATGGTGTAGGCCGGTCTCTTTTTTCATAACCGCAATCATCATCATCATCATCATAAACCCATATTCGTCCACTGCTGGACATAGGCCTCCCTAATTGCACGCCATCGAGATCTATCTTCGGCTGCACGCATCCAGCTCCATAACTGAAATATTTATCATTGAAATAAAACTACTTTTAAATAGAAGTAAAAGTAGTTTTATTTCAATGTCTAACATTCGCATAAACCTAAGAAACTACAGATAGCATGGTAGACCCCCTGGTCTCATCGTTCATTGTTCAAAGTTTGATTGTAGTTAGGTATGCAAATATCTTAACTTTCGCAGCTTAAAATATTAATTATGATAAGATAAAATTGAGAATTATAAAATGGGAGTTTTGAAAACTATTTGTGACATGTATCCGTTTCTTTATGTTCGTTTTTAAAGTATTCGTTCACAATCTTCTTATAATTTGAGGGGTATTGCAATATGTGGTACATTTAACACTTACTTAGTGACAAAGATATAATAAAACAGTCACGATGTATTCTTAGTGAACAAAAAACTTGCTAAAATTATCATACTTTAGACAAGTATAGGAATTTTACATTAAAACCGTGTGATAATAATCGTGATTGTGTTTCTAATATTTTGATTACACAATAAGCCTCATTTTGTAATATTCCATTAGTAGTTAATATATTTTTTCTCACCACGATGTGTCGCTTATCAAGAAAGTACAATAAGTTCTTTATTATTAGTGTCATAAGGAATTCCTTGTTTGTGATTCAGATATGATGTCAATAATTTGATAACATATGATGAAATCGGTAAAAAACGAGTAGGACGCGGACTTGGAACTCGGAGGGTTCTCTACAATATAGGCTAAAGGAAGTCTAATTGATTGAATGAGAAATCGCTTTTTGAGGCCCCAACTTAAAATTATCAAATCTGAAGATATTCAAATAAAAATATTATCTATCCTTATTTTTACTATATTATTATGTTAGCTTTTAATAGCGGCTAGGGAAATAAATCATGTGAAGAAATTTTAATTAATTTAACTTTTCATGAGATACATCCTGGTGACGGACGGACAGATAAATAGATAGGCAACGGACCCTCAGTAACAGGGCTTGTTCCCTTTGGGTACGTAATTCTTAAAACTTTAAAAACACCGCCATTGTTAGCTTAACAATCCATTTACGTAAATATAGTTCCAAGAAGAATATTTAATTATACAATTTATAATTAATTTATACCTCTGATTAACTTGCAGGTTCATTTATCATAAATTAAGTCGTCTCTTAGTCTCATCCTGTATAATAATAGCAAATAATTTAAAATCAAGACAACAATTGTATGTACTTACCATTGTAAACCGTTACGTCGGTAAAAACTATTGAATAGGAATTATATTGGTTGGGGCTAGAAAATAAGCGTTTTCAATGACCTAACTATTTATTCACGAATGCATTTAAATTAGTTTACGTTCATTTTGAGGTAAATACGTTTTGTGTTGTTCAAAAATAAATTTGACGACCTCCGAGTGGCGTACGCACCGGTTTCAAGGTGTCGCTAGCTCTGAGGTCCCGGGTTCGATCCCCGGTCGGGTCAATGTAAAAATTCACATTTCTACATTGTCTCGGGTCTGGGTTTTTGTGGTACCTTCGTTGTATCTGAATTCCATAACACAAGTGCTTTAGCAACTTACTTTGGGTTCAGAACAGTGTATGTGATGTTGTCCGCATTTATTAATTTAGAAATGCTTTCAATGTTTTCAGCATTTTAGACTGGAATACGAAAGTTAAAACTCATTTTTTGAAATGAAGAATTAGTTTATTTCTCTTTCCATTAATACTTCCATTACTTTTCTTTTCTTCTAAAAAATACCTATATTCCGCGTTAAATCTTGCAAAAACAATATTTAAAGAAAATCTCGATCAGATTTAGATTTTTTACACGCGTAAACATTCTTGCCAATTAAGCTATACAAAAATAGCCAACATGTTCTATTAATAGCACAAAAACAGGCCGATAAAGAAACAAGAACCATTCATTACTCATAAACAAAGTCATCATTACAAACCAACTAAAAAATCAATACAATGACAACTCTTTTCTCGCTGTTTTCAAGGCCGCAGTGACTTCGCAACAACTGACAATCGGCCGCCATACGCCGATCAAAGTGTAACTATGATAGAGAAAATAAAAAACGTTACGGATCTTTTGTTGAAACGGACCGAGCCGGATGCGGGGAATACCGACTAGAGTATGACTGAACAGATGATATGGTTAGATTAAGATAATTGCTGATACCTTATATAAATAGCTAAGAGTCTACCGGGAAGGTGGTCTAAAGAATTTTCTATGCGTTTTTGACGTGTGTTCCTTTGTTTTGTAATAATGACTTTGTTATCATTAAATGTTTAGAGGAACGTGTAGAAACAGAAATAATTAGAAAAAGCGTAAGAAAAAACCCAACATAATCAGTCAATTATTATTTAGGATTACCTCTTTCCGGCATGACTTAGAAGATTATTAATCTTGAGATGAATACCTGAACTAATTCAACATTCATATCACATATTACTGATATAAAATAATTTATACTCTATTGTTTGCACTACTTTTCTGATACCACGGTAGCTTCTGAGACAATAGGTCTTTAAAATATATATTGTATACTGTGATAAAAAAGCAGTTAAGAAACAAAACGAATTCGTGGTGTTTAGAATGTGGCGTTAATGTCATTTTGCGATGATAGATATGAGTCAGCGTCTATTTGTTGCAATACAAGCCAGTGTTGATCAAACGGTACATGCAGCATTATGATAGACTAGCTGTTGCCAGTGGCTCCGCATGCTACAAATTCAAAATGATGAAACAGGAAAATAAAATCGGGATCAAAACTACCTTTTGCGTTATTGAAAGAGGAACCGTAAAGGAAAATGTGTTGGAGAATCACTGTTCTACTTGAATCAGATCTGCTTCCAAGTTATATCTTCCTTTATTTTAAGCTCGTCTCTATATTTCTTAGAGTTGAGGTCGAAATCGTCGAATCACATTTTGTAGTTGTCTTAAATAAATCGACAGTAATTCTCCAGTTTTACTAAGAAATATACAATTGATTTTCCAGAATTTTCCTTATCTTTGTAAAGTTATTTATTTTACCTAAACTCCTCATTTCTTTTAAAAATATTCAAATTTCAGAATCCACCACCACCCTATAAAAACCGTTGCTCTTTTTGAAGGGTACTAGGATACGTTGAAAAACGATCGGTCGTGAAATCTTCAAATGACTTCTCCCATCTGACTAACACCCATCCAAGTTCTTTTTTTTTTCCCTACCTCTTCCAGCAGTACCAGGGCCATGGTAACTCGATCAGACAATACCGCTGAGTGTTAAACTAGCTTTACTTTAATATTCGGAGTTTAGCCTTTGCAATAATCATTAACTTGACATGTAAATAGGTCCTCACGTGGGGCAGGATAAAGTTGAACACGAAAAGCTTTTACTACGCCCTGATTAAACTGGCAGATAGTGGTAAAAAGCTATCGTTTACGTCATACATTTAATTTGACGCATGTGAACCATTTCGTGTGAACTAATGGTGTTTGTGATATAAATTTACACTATATTCCCCTTTTTTAAATAAACTTCGTGTTTAATGGTGTAGCTTAAAATGTTTGTATGGCTATTTTGGTTATAATAACAGTTAATGCACCAGTTCTGGGCATAGATTTCTCCATATAGTGATGGTTTGAATATTGTTCACCGCAATTGTCGATTACAAATTCCAATATTTGAAATTTCTAAATTTTCTCCCGATGTTTTAGTTCACCGTTTCTCAAAGGTATCTTAGAATAATTCAGAATATGTATAACTTTGAATTACATACTTGTGTAACTGTAATATGTATAATCAATTAAATGCGGTTACTGTTAGTTCAGGACTTTAATAGGTAAAGTTCCTCATTCTCACCTTATGATAAGTGGTATTCAATTATCTGTCCACTCGATCTAAATTAGCAACATCTGAGAACAACCTTAAACATGACGAAAGATGCTCATACATACTTTTTTGATTAACTACTTCCGCTTTATGGAATTTTATTCTTGTGGCCACAAACATTTTAGTCACAGTCACAAAGATACCCAGACTCAGGACAAGTCTTTGTGAGTCAGTCAAATGCTTGTCCTACGCGAGGTTCGAACCCGAGCAGTGTCACGTTCCGCGAATTTGTCGTGGTGGCCTCAACCACTCGGCTATCCGTGCATTAGCTTAACCTTGTCTCGGCGACCAACATTTTTAAGAAGTACCATCTGTCATACAGCCATCTGAACAAATTAACACGATTACAATTGTATTAAGTCAAGGTTTCAACCAGGATATCAGAGTACAGAAGGTCTGCCCATTGATTGGAAACCGGCTTGATTAGTTACAGAGAACAGTTACACAATGGCCGGCTCGGCAACAAATAATTAGCTGAACGCAAACGCAAATGGAATACGTCGAACTAAAGGTACTGTTTCGTGCATCGCGACTGACATGCGGCTGATGCGACAAACATAGATAGCTCATTCAAGATTGACACTTGGCTAAATGACAATCTAAAATATCTATTTGACAGTGACAAGAAAGACAGACAACTTTGGAAAGTTGCTGAAGCAGTAAAGTGTCTTACCCCAATCGTGTGATATGCCTACATAGATATGTAGACAGGATGGACGTTAAGTTAGGATGCAAAACCGATTTTTATGACGTAGAAAGTTTTTTTTTAGGTTAACTTTCTAGAGTCAATAGCCTTGCAGCTCTATGCATGGATTTATATGGACGTGGTGCAGGTTCTAAAATAAAATGTAATGGAAAACATTGCAAGGAAACTTGGATGCAAAATACTGGAATCTAAAATCAGTTACTACCAGTGAGCGAGCATTCCTTCTCTATAAGGCAAGAGGCCTATGTCCAGCATGATGGTCAATACAAATTGAATCTTAATGCATTTCTTGGAGTAGAAACGTAGTGTCTTAAAGCTTATTATAGCCATTTAGTGTCCCACTGCAGAGCAAATACCTTCCATTTTTCTCAGCCTACACTTGGTAAATTCTGACAATACTAGTAACAACGCCCATTAGCCCCGCGCGTCTGATGCAAGTGCCTTTGATCGGTCGCAACTGGCTCCATGGAAACGCACCTTAATGACACTTAATGTATTGATTGCAGTCACGTGACAAATAATTATATTCCATATAATAGTTTTACAACTGTAAAACGTAACGGAAAGTTGAACTCTGTACTTTGTCTGTTTGTTTGTTATTAACATATCATTATGATTATAACATCGATCGGAATTAATTACTTAACGAAGTTGTGATGTAACGAAGAGAATGTTTATTTTCATCGTCAATACTTTCTCAATAATTACAGACGTATGCCAATGGGGCACAGTGGGCTGGATAAAAATATGCTAAATAATTCTAATTAGACTAAAATCGTTACTGAAAATTAGATTCCACATTTTGGGACTAATGCTACGGCTATAACGTAATATTACAAAACAGAATGTATACATGCACAAATGCACGTAGTACGCTCCCACTAAGTCTCTATTTAATATCTACCTGTAGGTACGTACAAAGCTAGCAAACACAATGTGTCTATGTGTGAGTGCAGTGAAATAATGTCTAGTATTTGCTAGCAAAACTGTTAATGAACTTGCTAATACGTTGTTAGTTCAGCCTAGTTGTTTGTTCGACGTATGTTTTGCCATTTCGTAAAATGAGCTATTGCAAAATAGGAGTCATATTTTAGTGCGAACTATAGAACAAGCGTGAAATATACTTAGGTTTGCTTTTTCTTTTTAAAATAATAATAATTCTCCAACACAAGTTTTTTTTTTACTTATTAGGGCTATCTCAATTTTGATTTGCATATCAATGGAAGATATATCTAATAAAAACATTTTTATTAAACAAAAAACACTCCTATACCAAACGTTGTGTCGCGAGGGGTTTACAGACATTTAAAGCTACACAGACACCTCAACTCAAAATAAGCTTTAATGTATGACAAAAAAACGAACTCTAAGCGGAAATCGAACCCGTAAAACGTTGCGCATTGTGACATAATCTCTATGAAACACACTGCGTCACAAGGACTTAGTACCGAAACGCAAAAGATGCATTAAAAATTGTATTTTTAAAACGTCATATGTTGCTAATCTTTTTTTATAACTGCAACGGTGTAATTTTATCAAGAATTGCACAGGAAAATGAACATACCGTACTTCCTCAGTCATCCCATTTTATACGTAATTATAGAATGGTAATCTACAGATACTCATATATTACACGTATGTATAATTGTGTAGGTAAGTGATGCTCCGTTCTTTTTTATACCTCAGACATTTTGTTTTTGTGTTCAAGAACGTGAGAATTTTGATCTAAATAAGTTGGTCAAGGAACAAAAATTTATGAATTTGGGAAAGTGACTGAAATTGAGTTCAAAGAGCAAAACACAAACATCTACCAATTTATTGTAGAGGATGACAACAGACAAACTAAATTAAAAAAGAAATGAAAAATCTTGTATAGTAATAAGTATATTGATAGTAACTGTCGTGAGAATGATTCATTACGGTTTACTCACGAACTTTCGACTCGCGATCCCGCCGCGTCTGCTCATGAATAAAGAAGTGTTCTTTAAGAGATCCCGGGCAGGAGTTCTTAACATTAAAGTCAATTGGTGATTAAAACTGTCATTAACTGATCAAGGCTTGTATGAAAAAGTCAGTCTGTTTCTTAAGTAGGTACACGGTCACTTAAATGATGATTAACAATGAATAGGGAGGATAACAATTTTTTTTGCAGTGTCCGTCTTGTAGTTTTTTGTATAATAATGGATACGTATTTTTTAATTTATTTATTTTACAGTGAATGAAACTTACGCGTGAAGTCACGATTGAGTATAAATTTTACCATATGGTTACGTCACAAGCCCCCTCTCCTAAACTTTAAAGTAGTTAATCTTTGTCAATTCTAGTTTTTCTGGTAAGAGTAAAAAATACGTGTCTCATACTTGTCAATTATTTTTTCTTTTTATACCCAGTCATCATTCCTATTGTCTGCCAAGCAATATCCGTATTATTTGTCAGTTGTCATAGCTATCATAATTATTTTTCTTTGAAATTTGGACCTAAAATATAGAGTAAAACACTATAATTATATGAAAATACGAAGATGCATACCATTTTTCACCTGTGCCTCGAAAAAGCAAAATAAATATTATATTTTATTCAATAGGAAATATAGACATTATAGCAGATGCACTTTGTTCAAAAACTTTGAATTAGTAAGCACTAATTACTTCCTCGAACATTCAATGCAGAGGAGATAGTTTTCACTTCGGAGTATCTTTCTCTTGTTAAAACTTGAAGTTCGATTCTTAGATTAAAACTTTAATATGCCAGAATTAGCGTTGAATTTCAGCTTTTGGAGCACAAAAACTTAGTTGACAGATATTTCTTAGAAAAAGCTCAAAACTTGAGTCGCATCTCCTTCTTGGTAATGTTTTTATTGAACAAGATACTAATTTAAATAAAAATGCCTCAATTATAACTATTTTTTTTAATTTTCCTATAATCCGGAAAAAGCCTTGAAATGAAACTTCTATTCTGATTTTGAAGGTGAAAAAATATTTGAGTTCCAACTCCTTCGAATTTTATAAGAAAATGCTTGTTTAATTGCATTTTGCTTACTTAAAATACACTGTCGACTGCCAGTATCTATCGTTTGCCCTATTCCGGGTCTGCTGGTTAATTCCACAAGAAATAATGAGGCACCTTATCCTAGTTTCTAATGTGTTGTTTCAGTACTAATTTGCGTGCTTACAACACGCAGCACATCAATTAGTTTATTAGTCAAAAAACATCTCGAATCAAGAATTTCCTGAAACATTGTATAAGAAACTTTATTCGATATTTTGTGAGCATATGTTATCAGAATACCCCTGACATCCTTCATCGTGGCTTATGGATGATATATGGACCGAACTAAGTCTTTTATGGACTTTACGTAGCCATTTAGTGTCGGGAAAAGTTAGTGATGTGTGATCATTCTTTGAGTAAACTCTGTGTACCAAAATAATCTACTGAATAAAGTGTGTGTGAAAGGTTTTGGCGGTATATGTTGGAACATTTTTGGCAGATATTAAGTATGTATTTAGGCTATTAAGGTTAAATATATAGATTGAGTGATTTAAATAAGATGTAGCGAAAAACATGAATACATATATGTGAACTTATTTCTATTTGTTCTTTTACACATATACCTACATTTCATAACAGAGCAAGCCCTAAAAGTCAAAAGCAATCCGCTAATAACAGCCTCGTTTTTTCATGGTATTGACTTGGGCCAAACTGGGAACCGAAAAGCTAATACTCGTGTAACGTCGGCTTACGAATAGGAATAATAGGAAAGCCAAAGTTTTGCAGACGAATAAAAAAAAATTGCTTTTACCTAAACAATAAAACATTTCAACTTTATTTTAATGATAGTATTGTAAAAATATTTATCATTTCTCATGTGAATTTGACATCCTTTATTCTTCCATCATAAAATTTGTTCTTAATTTACCATACTCTAATCTACAGGTATTCGACATTCACACAGCCATCGTACTGGAACCGTCCGGACCAATGATACTCTACCACGTTGACTCGGACGAAGAAGGACAACTCTACCAGATCAACTTCTGGGTCCACGCAGTCGTCATCAAGCTCCTCCCTTGCTGTATCCTCACCGTCATCAGCCTATGGCTAATAAGAGAAGTGTACAGCGCAAACCAGCACCAGAAAAAAATAAGAGTTTACAACAAGTGCCCCACAAATAATAAGGCTATGAAAAGACAGTATAAAGCTGATAGGAGAACGAATAGAACAACAAAAATGCTTGTAGCCGTTCTTCTTTTGTTTCTAGTCACGGAGCTCCCTCAAGGAATACTTGGCCTTTTAAGTGGGCTTCTAGGAAGATGTTTCTTTAAGCGTTGCTACGACTTGTTTGGAGAGTTAATGGACGCATTAGCACTACTGAATGGAGCCATTAACTTTGTGCTGTACTGCTCGATGTCGAGGCAGTTTCGCATGACGTTCGGACAGATGATGTGGCGAGCGCACTTACACCGCTGGCCTCCACCGAATGCGTCGCAATCTGACGGACCGAATACGTAAGTAATTTATAAACATTTTAAATATAAATATTTTTATAGTTAAAAATAATACTTTCCGGAAGCATCTTCAGAATTTTTGAACGGTTTAAGTACGTATCTCTTGATTCCTTTATCGTAAGCTGATTCGTCGGTTTTGCCGTCGAATTCACTTTTATCGCAATAAACGCGCGTGAGAAAACCGTTCTTTTTATTTAGTTAAACGCGATATTGGTCTGTCCCGAGTATAATAAAAATAACATTGCAATACAACGTTTTCACAATTCTCTTAGTTATGTAATTTGAGTTCTTTATTTAATTTCGCAGTTTTACTGAAAACTGAGTATCATTTGTATCCTGCAAATTTTTAAATTACACGCTTTAAGAGCTAAGAGAGAGAATCTTATTAGAAGGAATCTTTTTAACTTATAAAAGCTCTACGTGTTATACAGGGAGTCAGAGATAGTAAGGACGTCGATCCATATTTTAAGACATCCTGTATATCTCGGTCTCGACATGAGAAAATGTTATTTATTTAAGGTAGAGACAGATTTCATTACTTTGTTTACTTGTTTTGTTTAGCATAATAAATCTTAGGAGAATATTGTCTTACTTTTTGTGAATGATCTACGAGGATGGCTCTGCTCTGCAGCTCTTTTTAATCAAAACTTGCTTATCAGGTTACCTTGCGGAATTCTTGCAAAGTGTAAATCGAAAGCTTAAATTGAGGCCACTATTCCTACGTATAAAAACAAATTTGTAAAACATCCGTTGCTTAAGCTTGATCTTTATTATAAGTATTCGTTGTTACAGCAGCAAAGAAATACATCACTTGTGAAATCATGACTGTGGTAGCAATCACGATAGTTCACGATACCCTGATGACAGATAGTTAGTGTTAGTGGTGGCTCAGTAATAGGGTTCCAGTTTCACTACGGTATGATACGGAACCCTAGGAAGGAAAAACTTTTCAGTTCTATTCTTTTGAAAATCATAAAGTGAATGGAGTAAAGAGAAACAAGTTGAAATAATAGGAATCCGCGAACAATTTTCCGTGAAATATTTATTTTAAGTTTACCCTTGGCTTTAAGTTAAACTACTAAACATGTTTAAGGGGTTTCATACCCAGAGGTTAAAATGGAATCCTAACGCTACTACTTCAGTCTTTATCCGTCTCTTACTAGGCTGTATCTCACAACCCGTAATGTTTTTTTTGCGTCAGGTATAAAAAAAAGAAAAAGAGCTGACTATGTAAAAACAAAACTAAATAAAGAACAACATTTCGTACTTAGCAGATTCTTTTGTATCTTTCCTTACTTCAATGTTATTTTATTATCTAGAAATTCAGTACCTGTAATCGCTTTTTTGTGTTCTGCACTAGAAATAAATTCTTACTTCACTCTATAAACTATACTCCTTAATATAAAAAAGAAACACAAAAAATCTATTTTTTCTGTTCATTACTATTTCACCCTCTATTTTTTTTACGGTAGACAATCAGATCCCACGTCTTCAACCCACACAGCGGTAAACAATTATATCAATGCACCATTTTAAAAAATAAACAATATTGCCTGAAACAACAAGAGTAGTTCCAGGCAATGTAACATCGCATTAAAATAAATAAAAAAAGAAAAGAAAAAGTGAAAATTGGAGCGACATTTCTTTTTTGACAAGTGACGTCACTGACGCCTTTGACTTGTCAGCCCTGTACAGTTAAGAAAAAAATCACCTGACTACAGGTTTTGATATAAAGTAAGAGTGAAGAGGCCGTCGCATTGACTTCCAAAACGCGAAAGGGAGCCGTCGCGGTCCTTTTGACCTAGAGTAGTGTATATTTCGGTGCAGGACAAATATCGATGAATTACCCATACATATCGAATGCGGGGGACATTGCACCGGGGTTCAGGTTAACTCAGTAAAATTTTGACACTACTCGATTTTTTTTTAACCACTCCCGCAGTAAGGAATATAATTGCGGATGGTTCCACGAAGATTCAAGTCACTTACATTAAGACCCCCAAACTCAGGATGCTTGTCCTACATGGGGATCGAACCCGCGACAGGTCGTGCTCAATGGGTTTGGCGTGGTGACCTTAACCACTCGGCTAACCGAGCGGTCAGATACCCGCCAAATCTAAAAGAAAGGACCTCATACAAAATGCTTAGCACACATGCGTACTTGATACATCATATTCTATTTTAGATAACCATGCTATTCACCGGAAACTTGATTCAATAAATATTGTTATTGCTTGCTATATTAATTATATTATAATGGAACAGGATCCTTATAAATAAGCGCGATCGAATAATTAAAGGAAGTGAGGCTTTGCCTTAATTAATGTAATCCGCTAGTTAATTACATCCCGAGATGGTATGATTGTTTACACAACTATTGATTACGCCTTACACATACCCGAGTGGTTGAGGTAAAGACGCATAGCAAACAGGGCGCGACGTGTCGCGGTTCGATCCCTGCGAATGGCAAGCTTTTTGCGTGGTCCATGAAAGCTTGTCCTGAGTCTGGGTGCCTTTTTATATGAATAGAGTCGTTATATACATATTTTTTATTAATGGTAAATTTTGTTACATTTCAGGGCAAAGTCGTCGGTGCCTTGAGGAAGGTTTGTACAAGAGAAACATGGTCATGTCATGCAGCAGTTTCTTTGAACAATAAGTGTCAGCATACGGCCATAATTATTACGTTACGAATTTTCATAGTAAGGTCAGCAACAGAAGTCTTTTAACACAAACAGTTTTCCACAACAACTGTACATGATCAAATTAAATGATTTGCCGTTGTGCTATTTTTTGTGTCTTTTGTTTCTTTAAAAGTAAACGACTTCTGCGGTTAGAAATGTAATCTTTGCGTTGCTTGTTGTTTCACAAACATTCACCAGCCACATTCTCTCAAGAATCAGAACAAGCATTCGTAGATTCATAAACACTTGTCGTGTAATGTCGTGGAATGTCGGACACAGTGTCTTTGGCGTGCTGATCTATTAAACCACTCGGCTACCTGTACAGACAATTTACTTGATTCCTAAAACAGTTAAACATAATAAATAACAATTGCGACATATCACTGAAAAATACAAGAGCTTTAATAATCTGATTGTGTTAACAGAATTCTCTTGATGACCGTACCCACCTAATTAAGAGTTGATAATACCTACCTATGTATAATTTAAATTGAAAATAGAGAAAGCTATGATATTTTTAAATGTCGTTGTTTACTCGAATATATTCCCTTAAGCTCTGTAATGAAATATCAGCAAAAATCGTATTTTTGCTTATAAGTATGTGTGTATAATATTATGATTATGCATTTGATGTAAGTATAAGCTTGTTTGTACAAGAGATTATGCACACCTAGACCTGAATTCAGAAACAATACTACTTAGTGAAGTTCTGAATTGTTTTCGTCTCTACACTTTACTTCACAGAGACTGAGAGCATGAGTCCTTATAAAGACTTTTGGCTGATGGTCATTTGTTTGTTATAAGCCCGCTTATTTCCAATAATGAGTAATTTATTTTACAACTTCATTGGAGTTTTATGACAGTTACTGTCATTAAACCACTGTAGTTCCTTGAATACATAAATAGCTAATTTTTTATGCCAGGTTAATGTATAATATTGGAAAGGTGTTTTTTTATTTAGCCCGCAAACATAAATTGATTAAGAGAATGGAAATCACTCACTGTCTTAATATTTTAAGCAGTTTCTCTGTGGGTTGTTTCTGGGGATTACACAAGCGCTTGTCCTACGCGGGTATCGAAAGTGCGACACGTGATGATTCTACGGATGCTTGTTTTCAGTATAGCTGGTGTCCTGTGTATGTGACTTGAATGTTTGTGAAATTACAAGCGATATAAGGATTAAATTCAATAGTGTGAAAGTCGTTATATCTAATAAAAAATATCGCGTCTTGTACAAACAAGCTTATTATGTAACCGTTCCGTCTGAATTATTCTTTTGTAATTTTCTCATAATATAGAATGTGTATATTCAATTACAAGTATCTAAGTCATAGAGATAATAATATTAATTAAGGTTATGATAAGAGCTTTGTGTACTGTAAATATATGGCAAATATAAGTGTAAATTAATTAATATTGTGAGCATATTATTGTGCTTAGCTTTTGTGGTGGTTTTTTTTTTGGTCTGAAGTTCGATGCCCGGTTGAAAATAAGTGAAAAGAAAAAGGTTATTATTTCGAAAAAAAAATAAAATGTCGATTACACGTTCCGTGTATATATATATCTGCTGCCTATCTTCAATGCTTTTATTGAGCAGTAATGAAAAAAAAACAAATTATAATATCAAATTAAAGGGTCAAATTAAAAACAAATAAAGTAACGTTAAGTTGTCTTACTTATTGGGATAGTATTCTTCAATGATAACTCACTCATAACCCGGTTCGATAAATTCAATTATGTAATTTCAGTGACATGGAAAACCACACAATACTTAAATATTAATATGGAAAAAATAAAATGAGTCCAGCTGAATCATAAAACAAACTCATGTCAATATAATTATTCAAACAAATTCTAGTCTTAATCCCACAGTGTTAGAATCTATTTTTATAATGTCTAAGTATATGTTTCAGCCAAATAAACTTTCTAGTGTATCTAGGTAATAAAATGTTTAAATATAGTGTTGTACAGTCAGTAACATAAGTCTTCTAAACCATAAAATTTTCAGAACAACTACACACAATTAAATGAGTTGCTATCGTGATATTTAGTAATAAAATTTGTTTTAAACTGAACTCCAATTGTTTATGTATAAAAAAAGTTTATGTACCTACTTATTCTAATTTAGCTGTATTATCAAAAACTTAAGTGAAACATTAAATTCGACTAAAAAGTAATATTAAACAACGATAAAGATTACCAAATAAAAATTTTTACGGAAATATTATATCAGTTTCCATGCCAAGTTGTCATTTTTTACTAAATAAATAAATGGTGCAAGTCTTATTAAAGAAGTCAACCACAGTCATCTAAAAATACATCTAAATTGACATCATATCTTTACAGAATAAATAATTTTATTTATAACGAATAAAAAATTTGGGATATTTTGTAAATTGAATTAAATGATGCTATCCAATTTTTTATCGATTGAACGTTAACGATGAACAGAAAACAGATGTTAAATGTTTTCGACTACTTCGCAGTAAATATATAGGAATTACAAAAGTCGAACTGATTGGATTCTTTCAGTTTCATACACTATTTAATTTCATACAGTTTTTATTCTAGACTCAGTTTTTGAGTCAATTTTAATATACCTAGTTGAAATTTCTGTCTAAAGTTATAAATATGTGCTTTTAACGAATAAGTTTATCCTTCTTAATTTATTTTGAATCAACTATATTTAATTGCGTCAAAATTATATTAACTGGGTTTTTCTAACGATTCGTAACAGAAGCATAATTAACCAACGAGTTTTTTCTTAAATAATTTATTCAATGCAAACATAATTTGTATAATTCAACTACGTAATAGTTTCAAGTATTGGCATGCTCAA
>NC_039499.1:3393039-3427048 GCF_003590095.1 Trichoplusia ni
GCAGTGTGATGGCCCTCCCTGGCCGCGTGAGGTGCCAAGAGAGCCAGAGGTCCTCAACGATGCTAATGACTTCCTTCGGACAATACTTTGCGTCTATACGCAGGTAAGAGAATGAAAACTTATGGCGTTAGGTATATCATGAACTCGTAATTTAGTGATCAAGATAATATGATATTAATATTTTGTTGCCGTCGAATGAACAGCACCCTGTATCGCCATTGTCCGGCAAATGTTACAAGAGAATTTAAGCAGCTTTTTATTTAATTTATGATAACATTTCTTATTTCTTTACATTTTTTTTTATTTTAAATCTTAAATTACAAGTTGAATTTATTTTTAATTTAAAATGTCGCTTTGATTTTTTTTAAGAGTTTTGTTTTAAATCCATCTTAAAATACTTCAGAGTTAACTGAACCATCATCTGTAGAATTTACATAAAGAAATCAACTTTTACGTAGTTTTACTAAAGAACGAAGTATAAGCAAAATAACGAGCGACACAACCTCCCCGTAGAAACGCCAGCGGCATACTAAGGTCGCCAAACGCGACATCTATGTTTCAATCGCTTAATTACAAAATCACTGGCCAAAAATGTGTAGAAAATTTAGAAAATAACATGTGCGCCTCATTTATTCACTTAAAAAAGAAAACATTTCAGAATAAAAAAACACAAGTCACATTAATCATATAAAAATAACTCTTGTTCCTCAAGAATATTATGCAAATACTGCCTTGAGAATAGAACGCCATTCATACGAGTCGGTTCTGACACATTACAAACCTTCATATCTTTCTACGGTTCCAGGAGAGGAAATTTTATCATCTTTCAAACGTTGACATCGGGATACGGAACTGGCAAGTGGTTTTAGGAATTACATTTTCTTAAATAAGATTTTCGGTACCGAGAACTGAGTATTTCAGTTACATTAATTAATGCATTCTTGAGCTGGATTTCGTAGAAGAAAGCACGATTAAAACGCACAACGGTTGAGAGGTTTTGTTTCAAGTACAATATACTGCATGTAAATAATAATTTTGCAATGGCCAAAGTTTGTGAACTTGCTCAATTTTAACGGAATACTTAGTATCGATAGTATACTAACAGATAGGCCAATTTTAATCTGCCGGCGTTAAAGGAGGGATGTTCTCGCAACTATAACTGACATACAAGCAAGCGAAGACGCAGAAGAAAGCTAGTTTGCAATAAATTGTCTCTAGGGATTTAGGCATTACTTAGGGGTTTATTCGCCTCATAAAATTAGGGTAAGGAAAGTCGGGATTACGTGAGCTGCTTGGGATAGAACGCAATATGCGTTGCTGTGTTAACAATTTGAATGAAAATAGCTTTAGGTCTTTGGTCTTACTTCAGACGATAAATTCTCTTATTTAGTTGTTCTTTTATTTTTCAATTTCATTTCATGAAACTTAATTTTATTTTCAAACTGTGGCATACAAATCGTTTTATTTTATGCAGTTCTTTAGATTGTTATGTGGTTTTTATTAAAAACACATTTACAGATTTACTTTTACGGGTCATTGGTGACAAATTTTAGACGTGCTAAGAAAACTCTTTCAAACTTTGCTTAAATTGTCTGCATACATAGGTACGTCGACAATATTTTGCAATTTTCTTCATAGCCTGAATATAGTTCGGGCAAATCAAACGACTTCAACGGAAAACCATTTACTTTTATTTTAAACCTATGTTTGCTCATATTGCTCGCTCCTAGTCTGGCAGTCTTTGTTAAATTTCCCGTGACACAGGAATCAAATTCCTCACCTAGGAGTTCTTTTTTAAACAATCATGTATATTTCATTTCGTAGAGCCAACACACCGGCTCATGAGGCACGTTGGAAGGCAGTGCAGGAGGAGGTGGCGAAGACTGGTACGTACCAGCTGACGACCACCGAGCTGGTCTTTGGAGCGAAGCTTGCGTGGAGGAACGCCAGCAGGTGCATCGGAAGGATACAGTGGTCTAAGTTGCAGGTACGACTTATTTAGTGAATCACCTTTTTCAATCCTTTGTATTCCCCGTTCTGAACTTACAGGTTCTCATTTGTTACGTGAATAGGTATATTGAATTTAATAAAACGTATAAGGCGACAGATAGTATTAAGGTTAGTAACATATTTTGAATCAAATTATTTGAGATTTATTTTCGAGAAATTGAACACATTTATTTTCGCGCGATTGGCTCAATTGATTAGACATGTTTTCTTAAAAGATACAATAAAATTTAAACATAAATTCTAGATCATAATTAAAATCATATTATATTATTCTCATGAATAAAAAAATACTGAATCCTCTTTAGACATACATGCTGTACAAACGCCTGCATGTTTTGGAAAACATTTCTCCTTAAGAAACTTGATATTTTATTTCAAAATAAAACTAATGAACAATACCTATTGTTCATAGTTACGTTTCTTCAGGCGTGTTTTTTTAGTTGTAAAATAATATCGTTAAGTGGTGTTAGAAAACATTTAGCGCGTTATTTCTTACGAGAGAAAAACAGTAATGAACACTTGCTGACTGGCCGTTTTTGATGACAGATTTTCTTTTGTAGACGCAACTTATTTAATGGAATGTATAAGAAATTATTACTGGAGATATTGCGAATTTTACTGCTGTCCTCATGTTTATTTTTTTTTCGTAATACCATTATATCTTTTTCATTTCTGTGAAAGAAAATAAAAACTGTGCACTTGTACCTACTGGAAAGAAACAACGAGAATATGAACTTGTTAATGAAAATATATTTCTTTGTAAAAATATGTTAAAATTCTTGAACTTTGATTCATTTACATTTCCTCATTACACAAGATTAACAATTCACAATCATTAAACAATTAAAATAAAAACTGATAATCAAATTATTATCCTAAGAGGTATAACAAACCGACATTATGAATGGGTCATTATGTCCGAGCCATTGTTCTATTTTCTTGCTATAACTATAACTACAAAACGAATAAATTGTAGATGTACAATCAATTATAATAGTTTTTGTAGTAATAGTGTCTTTAGTGAACCGCGAGCAAAGCGGGGAACTAAATGAATTTGCTGACTCTAATGAGAAAACTCCCATTTCACTGGCGAAAGAAAAAACGTAGGCAATTAACGGCCGGTTTGCCGTGAGGGTAGTGCTAAGTTCACACTGGTTTTCAAAAAATACATTTTAATGTGTATTGCTTGTCATATATTTTTTTAAGAATACTTTATAATGCATTTACTAACATGCTGAGGTAAGCAATAATGAACCTTATTCTTACTTCAATTAACAATACATTTTTTAATTGGCAGCACGAATCTTGTGGAAAATATTCTATTTATTTTCTTGGAAAGCTCTTACTTGTTAGACAATTGAAAACTTCCTGAATCTTATTTTAATGACTTTCCATTGGGTATTTTTTTAAGAAAGGGAAAAATAATTCTGATTCTCAGTATTCGGACCGATTTCCGTCCTTCTTGATATACATAAAGACCAAAAATTTTATTTAGAAGTCTTATTATGAGCAGCACATATAATATACATGATACATTTTGATTTTCTTACTATATGGTGTTGTTATAACAGATAGGAAATATTTCTTTTCTTTTTCCCCGTTACTATCCTGTTGTTAACAAATTGAATAAACAGATAGAGAAAATTGATGTGGGTGTAAATACATACTCCCTGCATTACGATACTTCTGAGGAAATAATATTATTTTATGGAAAACAAAGCATACGAGACGGATTTTTATTCATAACATTCCAGTGCAAGATTTTCTTTCCACATTAAGCAAGAATTGATTTTACTGGTATCAATATTAGGCACTTCTTAACATGGCTAAAAAGTACACCAAGTCATTTTATCAACAACTTAAAAAATAAATCTTAACCAAACATTGTATAAGCAGTATTATAATTAAAGCCATTTCAAGATTATATTCGTTTACTTTATTAATTCAGTTCTATTTAATTAGGGATATTTTCAAATGGCAAAATAACATTAAACGAAGCTTCAGAAAACAGTTCGTAATGTTCATGAATAGGCCAAGACATTTTCTTATTATGCCACAAACTCTGTGAATGAGTTCAATTAGCTGTCTGTAGTAACTTGGAGTGTTATTGTAGGTATGAGCTTTACCTGAAGATAAATTATGTTTGGATTGAAAATAAATGATTTTCACTTTTAAGTTTGAATAGGGATTTTAATTTTGCTCATAAACTTTTTTTAAACACTCATTTTTACCGCAAAACTAGCAGAAATTACTTATTACTTAAATAATAAACGAAAGAAATTTTGAAAGGAATGTCAAATAAAAATCTTGGCCTAAACGCGTATTATAGTCTTTTAAAAAAGTAACGAATGCACGAGACAAAAATATGCTAATTTGTTGCTTAAAGAAATCTTCTAAATACGACAGCTTAAGAATACATAAAAATGTTCTTTCTTTACTCCAAATTTAAAAATAAATGCCAGTCTTTTCTCTAAAACATTTCGAACCACAAACCAGCGACAGAAGAAGTTTCAAATCTCAATATTTTTGTAATTAGAACGTCTAGGAGACGTCGCGCCGTCGTCGTAACGACTTTAATTCATTCGTTCATTTCCATTCACTCTCTGTCGGTTAGGGAACGATGAGGGTGACTTAAATCGGTATTAGCAGAGCCGACTGCTAAATCCTTGTGATGTTAGCGAGTACGTTTCGTAATTACACGGATTAAACAGATTGCTTCGGTTAATCGGGACGAACGATTTGATTATAGACTCGCGGTCGTCGGGCATTCTGCAATCATGAATTTTAATTTTTAGAATTCGATTTTTTTTCTTAATTGGTGCTGAAGATTTATTTGTAATAAAATTATGAAAGATTTTTTTTCCTTTGTTTGGGATAAAAAAAAAACGTTGTTAAAAATGAATTGTCGTTTTTATAGTTTACTTTTTAAGAGATGATTCTTATTTTTTTTACTAAGGGGTTTAATTGTTTGTTGTGAAAGCAGTGATGCGCAAAATCTATTTTTAATCTATCAATACGTTGAAAATGTTGAGTCATAATTGAAAATTAATCACTTTTCCTGTTGACAGATCTTAATACGGTTGTCGACATTTATACATATTTCAGCGTAATTGGGTTTGCTAACGCTGTTCGTAATTAAATGTGGTTTCTGCGAGAAACCGGGAAAGCTTCATGTAGTATGAAGGTTTAATAACTGTTTGTAGACTTAAATGTAATTCTAGCGTTTACGGTTTTATGTGTAAATATTTGTTGATGCTTAAAATAGTTTGTGATTTTTTTATTGAATAGAAATCAAGGTTAACAAATAAATAAACAAGTCGTTATAAATCAGTGTCCTATGTCAAATATACATTTACATAAATATTTCACGTAGGAAGTAAAGAAATATTCTTTTTATTATTTATTTTGGACATACACTAAAACAGCCATTTTTTACCCAGCAGTGGGAGTGGGGCTTATTTTTAAAAGTTTCGTATTCAAAGATGTATTAAAATTGATTCAATCATCATAAAAAGAGATGGTTTTCTAAACATAATTATTCTGTTTATGATTTTGATTGCACGTTAACTATGACTAGAAGAAATTTTACGATCTATCAGTATTGATTACAGAATCACCCTGACGTAATCGTCATGTTCTTGCTAGCACCACTCAGGCTATTAATACGGTGATAGGGATGCAATGCTTACCAACCACTTTGTCGAACATTTGCTTATTTGTTCAATTGATGACAAGCTTTCGATACTAAGGCGTGTTATATATCGGGGTTACGCAATACGACTTGGTACATATATCTTATGGTACTTGTTAGGTGTATGTATGCATGTGGGTTTATTGTGGACCTGCCGAGTTTAATTGGGCATATTTCTGAAGAGAATGACATTTAAATTTTGGGATTAGGTATAGTATTAAAGGTAATACATACTCATTGACACATAAGGGTATTAAACACTAAGCTATTATAGGTTATATATTAGGTACATGTACCTACATCTATTATAGGGCATTATTGTCCAAAAGTAGTAAAAAAAATAGTTTAGTTTAAAAGCGATAATTAATTGTTGTTGCTAGCTGTACGTAATTATGTATAATTGTTTCATGTTATATAGGCAACAGTAAGTTAGCAATAATATAGGTAGGCTGTATTAGCGGTATACAGTGTATACTTAATAAAATATTATTGTTTATCGTTGATATACGCCTAAACAAAATGTTTGTTTATCATAATTTGAAACAAATTAATCTACGTATTTAATTTAATAAACTTTCTCTAAATATTATTGGAATAATTGAATACATTACCATAACAATCATAAATTATTAAACAGGAATACATTAACAACCAAAAATTTTGAAACAATACACAACAAAGAATAAATAAACACCCAAATAAAATCCAAAACGGTTATCCTACAATGTTTTTATATCTAACAAACGTACACTTTGTAATTCCAAAACGAAACAATCTGGAACATTGTGTAACAATTTGAAACGGCTTTACCATCACATGATGTCCTTTGAGCCCAAGTATTAACCGTGTGTGTGTGTGCAACAGGTATTCGATTGCCGGCAAGTGACGACGACAAGCGGTATGTTCGAAGCGCTCTGCAACCACATCAAATATAGCACCAACAAAGGGAATATTAGGTGAGATAACTACCTTTATCTGGATGTTAAATCGTACTTTTGTATTGTGAAAGTAGAGTATTCTGGTTAAAGTATCCTGTGTGTAACTTTTAGTACTGGCTCTACGAAAATTTTATCACTACCATACTCTACCTCTTTTTGTAGTCTAAGACATTGGTACCAAAGTTTATCAAGGTCCTAATATTTATAACTACGAGCATTTTTTCCCGACTCTCTACAAAATATCTTAACACAGATCCGAAATGACCGGAGTATTTTACACTACACAAACCGTAGCCACAAACATTGGTTACTTAAAAATTAGCTTGAAATAAAACTACATCTCTATCACTGCAAAGTGTACTGCAGAAAATAAGACTTAAGATATCACTAACCAAAGTATTGGGTATGAAATCTGTAATTCAGATTGACATGTCACTTTCTTGGAACACAACTACATTTAAACTACTATTTTATTTTACTCGCCATTTTTTTATGATATTGATCTCGATCATCTTATCATACCCAGGTCTGCAATGACGGTATTCCCTCAGCGCACGGACGCTAAGCATGACTACAGGATATGGAACAGCCAGCTCATCAGCTACGCCGGCTACCGCCAGCCCGACGGCACCGTGCTCGGGGACCCCATGCACTGCGAGTTTACTGAGGTAAGTCGTATATTATGACTCGCCTGACAGTTTTATAAGTTAAACAATTTTTTTTATTCGGCTTGGGTATAGGTTGACTAATCAGAATGATTAATAAATAAAAGTCAAAGAAAATGCGTTCTTTTATCTTTTTTATTAATTCAGAATTTCAAAACCTAACCAGATTTACCGCATTCCGCTTTGTCAGTAGTTTTGTGTCAGCCACAATTTATTATTAGCTTTGAGAATCGACCAAATTGTCAATTAAAGATGGCCAACACGTCTGCTGGGCTTTTATATCGACAAAAAGCTTAACAAGCAAAATAAAATACTGTTTTGTTGACTACACAAGTTTACTAAAGTATAGATCGGTCTTTAAATCACTACATTATAAAATATTACCTTTTAACATGCATATTAACTATGATAATGAAAAATCATACTTTCTTTATTACCTATTTAGATAAAAGGAATAAAAGTCAAAACAATATTTCAACATATTCCTATTTGCAATAAAAGTTACAGAAGATACTATCACAGGATTGATGGTCATTGAAAACATTCAGTTGTTCGGTCCGCTACAAATAAATCATTCAACGATCGACATATCTCATTTTGCGTGCACCTGCTACACGCAAACAATACTGAAACCAAAACAGTATATAATACTCATGATTGTTTACACAACTATTGTTTGCCAATGAATTTAGTTAGCTCTGTTTATTTTAGAACGAGTGATTACGTGAATAAAACTATTATTCTAACTAATTATGTGAAGGATGTCGCAATTGTTACATTTGAGTTACGTAATTGTATTCGATAATGCTGCCGTCGTTAAACATTGTTGTTCCAATTCAATTGCTCTCGAGAGATAATTTTACTATACTAGATCAGCGTTATGTAATTAAAATCAGTCTTATGTTACACTATAGATTTCTTTGTAATCAAGAGTCTTTATTGACACGGAATTTTACAAGTAATGAAGGCTTTTTAACCGGCAACCGGTGTGACAAAAACACATTTAAAATGTCGCTCTAAACCATTTCAGTAGTTTAAATATCCATATTAGCCCAGCATTTCAATAAAGATACAAATACAAACTCTAAATACTCAAAATTTCTAAAACCCAATCTAATGCCCTCGCAACAAAACAAAATAAGTTCATACAATAAATATTGTTGCAGCTGTGTCTTAAACTGGGTTGGAAGCCTCCCCGGACTGCGTGGACATCCTGCCGCTCGTGCTCTCGGCTAATGGGAAGGACCCGGACTACTTCGACATCCCTCGGGAACTCATCATGGAGATAAATATGACCCATCCTACGTAAGTTACCGATTAGTAGAAGAAATGATATTGTAATGTTCTGTTTGAATTGTAAGTGCATTTTTTTTATGAATAAAGTCTGGCCCGGTAAGCATGGTTCGTAGTAGAGAAAACATGTCATCAGGGGTATGAAAATTAGACATGTTACGTCCTAGGTTTCCATAATGTAGCGACGACTTTATTTTTTAATAATATGCATGGAAGTTGGTAAGATACGGGAAGGTCTACCACCACGTTTTTAAAGTAATATTTTTGTGGTTAGAAGCGAGTAGGCGTAGGGTAACACAACAATAGGCGTAGAGCGGCATATCGCAATAATAATAGATACCTAAGTTGTGGTGGTAGACAACATAACCACAAGAAAAATATTAAGGAGCTATTGAAATACGTGCCTAAAATAAAGCATTTAGTTCTTACCAATAAACTTAGCATACTTAGTTATAGTACCAAAACGAAATCATAAGTCGACGTGGTACCTATTTGATAAAAAGGTACATTTAAAATAATATGAAACACCGAGAAACATTTGCCTCCATGACCTATTAAAATACGTTAAAGATAGCTTTAAAAATATTTTCCGCATTGAGTTAAATAAAAGTTCTGATAAAAATACCTCCTTCACACAAATTGTAGCTTTCGACGTTTCGGATTACCAGATGATTTGCTCGTTATTCTCAGAAAATATTTTAATAGCAAAAGTAATAAATAAAAACACATACAATATTATTCTGCATTAAGTAATGAACATTGAATATACTTTTTGCCCATTTAAGTTGTTAACTTGTTAAAAGCATTCATGTAAATTAAAAGAGTATTTTAATAATAATTTATTTTTAGGTTAAAGAAATTTTGATTGTTACATGATTTAAAAGTATTTACCCACCCATCTTCAAAACATACGTTTATAGAGTCACGTTTTAAGCCGGCAGACAATTACACACGTGCATAAGATAATAAATCTCATAATTAATTGACATCCAACCGGTTTTTTATTTAAACTTTAGACAATAACAGAAAATAATTTCTCGTTTGGGGAAATATTAACTGGTTTTTTATTATGTTTTTGGGTAAAGAATATGGACGGCATTTGAGTTTAGAAAAATGATGATTTTAAAGTTTTTGTAACGTATTTTCCTAATAAACAGATAAAGTGGGATTTTAACAAAAAACAAATCATATTTACGGTGAGGTTTTCCCTTCAAAACATATATGTTTCATTAATTGTTTTGGTTAACCACTTGTTCATGTTTTCGTGTTGATGCTTGTTTACCAGTTGCAACATCATTGGATTTGTATAACAGATATTAATAAACGTCCCTTTTTTAGTTTGGTAACTACTTCTTGAAATATCTTATAATTGTTACTTTGAATGTTTGTTCCAATAAACGAAGTTTTTTTGGGCATGACAATATTATGTTAAATATTGAACGTCCATATTCGATAAAATTTCCTTAAGAAATAGATGTGGATACAAACTTGCCTTGAAACGATTTTAGACGCCTACATTTTACCAAATACCCAAGAAATTCCTAATATAAAACATTCACTCCAACTACGAATTACACACAAACTTTGACGCAATAGAATTTGAACTGTAACCACAACCACCACTTAGACCAATGTAAATACTTTCGAGTCACAATAGGCGTATTTAAATTAACAATGTCTAGCCTAGGGACAAGTCCGTAAAACTTTGATAGGGTAAGGATAACACATGGGAACAATTGTGTCTGCGAACTTTGAAACTACTTCTCTAATACCGGACTTACCAAAGAACTCTATTAGAAATAGTTGAGAATAATAGTCATTGAACGAATTCAATCAATTTCAATATTTTTTTAAGTGGAGCAAGCTTCTTGCGTCCGTCCATTCTAGTTCATTTACAACGTTACTAAATAAAATATTTACATTTTTAATACTAATTTCATCTTAACATGAATAAAAATAAATAGTTCATTTTGTTTTCTTTTTTGCAAACAAGTTTTTTTTTAACATGTTATTATTTGTCACATCTCGTGAGCAAATATCCAAATTGAGACTATCACAGTACAAAGATAATTTAGCTTTGTTCTAGCAGTATCGGCAAACGAGAACATAAAACACCAAGCAACTAACAGCTTCATATAAATCGAGAGATTTTGCAGCGAAACACACAATCCATACAGAAAGGTCACCGATTTACGACAAAACCTATGTATTCCACGGCGCACGACTTTCTTATATCCATCAGGAATTTATGTCCGCGTAAAAAGGTCTGAGAATGCATGTAATGTCGAGGGCAGGTCCTACAAATACACGAAGCCTCAACGTAAAGATCCCTCGTAAAATCCTGGTCCTACGATCTCCAATCTCTATTTATCGGCTATAAGACCAGCCTATTCAATAATGTATGCTATTGATAATGTTAACAGGCGTTAATGTGTCATAAATAGCCGTGATAAGTTGAGATCGGTTTTCGCTTGCCTGATATTTATTACTTTTTTTATTACTGGGTATTAGGCGAAGCTTTCGGTCTAGTGCTTCAATTGTTTGATGAAGGATATGTGATATAACACGTGTTTTTAAGTGACGGATAACGTTCATTAAATTATGGGCTTTGATGATTATTGATGATAATAGGCGAGTATTAATCATGAAATTGTTGAATTTACGCTTATTTGGTAATATTTACTTAAGTTCATTTTGTGTTTGCACGAAGTCCATTTTTTGCAATTCGATACATGTTGGAATTACAAAAAATCCCTTTGAGTTGATGCCAATATTTTCTGACTATTTTTTAAGTATTTCTGCGATACTACATCTTATACACTATTAAAAAAAGAAATGTTTTCATGTATTTTCAAACAAACGTTAATCCTGAAACACAACACGGAACTTAGCCATTAGTAGTTTCACATTGCACTACATTTTATTGCTTTTAGTGAAAACAGAAAGAGATTATACTAGATATTCTACTTTTACTAAAGCAAAGGCAATGGAACAAGTATGCACTGTATTTGTTATACGTTTATGAAAAGAAGAAATTAAAATGAGAAATTAAATTGTACAGATAAATATTAAAAAGCATTCACAAGTATTTGAATGCGCGCTGTTTTAAAAAGTTCTTATTGTTCGAAACAACATTCATAATATTCGTAAAATCTCTTTCGTAGCCCTTGTTCACGTTATAAATATTTTTTAAATCTGATGTTGAGCTTTTTTAATTCAGTTATCTATACAAGTGTGTATATAAGTATAAATAATTTTTTTTAATACATATTTGACTAGCTGTTGTAACGTATTGACATTCGAGGTAATTATAAAAAAAAAACTACAATGGACACGGATCAATTGAACAGAAATATGAGTATTGTTTTTACAATCATTTATAAGTTTACTAATTATTTATTATACGTAGGTGTTTTGGTTACCCATCATTAATTCGTTTCTTAGTTACGTGTTGGTCTTGCGTGTGGATTTGTATGCATGAGTTACGAAGTATTCTAATACCGCACTTAAAATGGTGAAGAAAAACATCGCGGAAAAACCTCGGTTCCAAATCACCAAGCGAGCGGGGTGATGAATGTTCCAACCTTCTCGATGCAAAAAGAAGCCTGTTATCAGCACTGGGACATGTAAGGGCCGTTATTATATTTAATTACAATAGTTTTGTTAACACACCCCTCATTTTCTAGATACGAATGGTTTGAAGAGCTGAACCTCCGCTGGTACGCGTTACCAGCGGTCGCGAACATGCGTTTCGATTGCGGCGGGATCGAGTTCACCGCGAACGCCTTCAACGGCTGGTACATGAGCACCGAGATTGGGTGCAGGAACTTCTGCGATACCAACAGGCTTAATATGTTGGAGGTAAGGAACTAGATTAATAAGATTCCATTTCATGAAGATTTAGGAGGACTTACGACCTCCCCAAGTAAGTATTCGCTTTCAATACCGCAACGGTATCACTTTTAATGGTAGCTGTGGGTCTCTATTGTCTTACTCTTATGTCTTAACATTTTCATAATTTAAGTAGTAGTATTAAAAAACACATTAAAATACTTTTGGGAGTTGAGTAACAATTTTTTTTGTCTTTAGTGAGCTGATGGACTTTTTAAGGAAAAGGAATATAAAACAGTTATTTAACGTTGGCAAAAAACTAGATCTTATAAATACTGTATTATTGCAAAAAAATACAGCCAAGAATACAGTGATGACTCAACAATAATAGCCAAACAATAGAACAGATTTAGGTCCAGTTTCACCATACTCTGTTAAATATTTAACGGTCTGTTAAGACAGATAACGGACTGTTAAAGTTATCGAGTGTCCCACCACGACTAAACGTCTGTTAACTTCGCTTAACAAGGCATTAAATCTAATCACCGGTCAAGACGTCTGTTAGACACTAACAGATTGTCAAAGTCACGTCAAAATGGACGCTGCATATAATTTTATTTTTGCAAATAACATTTTAGAAAATTTAGATTGCTTAGATGGAATTGTACGACGTCCCAGTATTTTTAAAGATCGTCATTGCTATTTCGAAGAATACGATGATGTCGATTTTTGTACCAGGTTTCGTTTATCAAAAGATATGACCCTTGATATTCTCCAGTTGATCGAAGATAAATTAGAATATCCATCAGATCGGTAAGTCGTCTATTAATTAATTAAGACCATCATGTACGTTATGAAATGCAAGAAATCATTGAGTAGTATTTTTATGCACTTATACAACCCATCTTATCATGTGTGATATTTTGATTATATCCACCTACAACCTTATAACTTTACGAACACAGATTTACATAATACAGGTAAGATTTATAAGGCTTATTCAATACATGAATGTTTTATAAAATTAATCATTTATTTTGTTTCAGAAACGAATCAATTTCACCCATAAATCAGCTTCTTTTGACTTTGAGATACTATGCGACTGGCTCCCAACAAATATCAGTTGGTGATTATTGCGGTATAAGTAAATCGTCATCTCACAGAATCATACACAGAGTCACTGCTGCAATAGCCTCATTAAGCCGCAATTGTATCAAGTTCCCAGACACAGTGGAAGAGATAAGGAAAACTCAGTTGAATTTTTATAATATTGCAAAATTTCCAAAAGCTTTGGGTGCTCTAGATTGTACACATGTACGGATTCGTTCCCCTGGTGGGGTAAATGCAGAATATTTTAGGAACCGGAAAGGCTACATGTCCATAAATGTGCAAGCGATTTGCAGTGCAAATTTAGAAATTTTAGATTTGGTGGCAAGATGGCCTGGCAGTAGCCAAGACCAAACTATTTGGAACGCTTCCTACAGGAATGCTTTGTTCGAAAGCGGCAAGTATAGGGATGCTGTATTATTGGCTGATAGTGGGTACATGAATCGGCCTTATATCATGATGCCACTGGACAATCCACAAACCCCAGAGGATATACTATATAATGAGGCTCAAATCAGAAGCAGAAATCCTGTTGAACGCATGTTTGGGGTGTGGAAACGAAGATTCCCTGTACTTGCCTTGGGGATGCAGATACAAGTGAAAAAATGTCTTGCTGTTATTGTTGCAACGGGAATACTGCACAATATTGCAATAAAGGGAAAGGAAGAGTTACCACCAGATGATCCTGAACTTGAGTTAATTATGCCATGGGAAGATTTGTTCCGTCAGGGTCATATCAGGGAACAAAGAAATAATGGAGTTATGAGAGATATAAATCCTAAGCGAAGAGAGCTAATAAATAATTATTTTAAAAGTTTACATTTAAATGCATCTCATAATTGATTTATAATTATTAGTTGTTATGATGTCTTTATTTTAACTGCATTAAATTTTATAGACCGAAAACAGTTAGTACCTTAAGTACAAATGAAAAAATCTTAAGTACAAATAAAAACATGATTCATAAATGTAACTAAAGAATAAAAACATAATGTGGTGTATTAGTTTAATTAAATTCGTTTGTAAAATAAAATAAAAAGTCGAAAATCATTTTTTTTTTTTAACATTTCAAGTTCCATTTCCAATTTCTCCGTTCTAATTTTTTCTTGTTTTAACTGTTCTCGTAAAATTTCTTCCTTTAGGGCAGCTTCTTTTTGGGTATTTTTCAACATGTTCTCAATAAGTAATAATTTCGAATTAAGAAGTCTTTGGCCTTCTTCGGTGCAGCCATGTTGATGTCGAAAGTTCTTTATTGCCGAAAAGTGTAGTCGACACTTTAGTTTTCAAATCTCTTGGAGTCCAACTGCTCCACTTTTTATTTTCCACTTTCTAAAAAAAATAGAAAAATTATTGTAATTAATTATTTCATAATTATAATGGCCATAAAAGCCACTTGTCTGCCAGTACCTACATAAATATTTTTACCCACCTCAATTGGAATAATGCCTTTGTTTTTCTGAGACATACTGGAATCTTTAAATATTGGTGAAGAAGGCGCATTGGCATTGAGTACTGTCTGTGATCCCAGAACGACCCCAGACTCGATATCATCCTGGTAAATAAATAAAAAAATTACCTCGTATAATATTATGTTAATTAAAGTTACTATAAAAATATAACACATAAATATACTTTTTTATTAAGAACTTCAATTTCAGTATTTGAATTACGAAGTTCCTGATCTGAGAAATGTATATCAGAGTCATAAGGATTATCAAGTCCATCCAAAGTTGGGCCAAGTAACATTTCCACTTGTCCTTGAAGTGGTCCTGGTGGTGGAATGTCAGGCTTGCCTCCTCCTGCAAAGAAACACAATACTTAGCACGACTTCTCGGAATAAATCTATACACTTTTCTTTTTAAAAACGACTATTGCTCTAAGGAATTTAATCCCTGTGTCGTTGGGTTTCTCAAACATACAATTCACATGCAAAAAGACACCCAGACTCAGAACAAGCATTTGTGAATCACTCAAAATAATGCTTGTACTACGCGGGAATCGAACCCACGACACGCGGCGCACAGTGGGTTTGGCGTGATGACCTTAACCACTCGGCTATACCGTACAAGCATTGGATGTGCCTAGCTGTAGCATATTGTGTTCTTCTTGTTTTCAGGCCTAGCTAGTTCATGTTTTAAAACAAATAGCTGTGTCACCTACCAGTTAAAAAAATATTTTTTTTGGCAGCGGCTTTGTCTTTCCGTGTGGTGCGTTTGATGTTGTCCCAGCAGGTTTTTAATTGCTCAACGTGACGCACGTGAAAAGAACTTAAACAATTAAATTCTTCTGCCAGTTTCTTCCACCCTTCATTTTTCGTTGCACTGGTCACGGCATCCGTTTTTTTATTTTCCACGATATCCTTATGCCGTGAAATTAATTCTATCAGGAGTTCTTTTTCGTGTGTGGTAAAATTCGGTCCACGTGTCTTCTTCGACATTTTTTTATTTCAAAAAATCGCGAAAAAATTACACCGCAACAAACCGAACACAACTAATCAAAACGTAAACAACACCTAGATACCTTGACATTTCATTTCAAACGACGTATTATACGACTATGTAAAATGTCGTCCAATTCCATATAAATACACGTCGGAAGCGAGCACTTCAATCTGGTTGCTTAAAATAAGAGCGAATGACTTGCCCGTCATTCAGTTAAATGGCAGATTTACTAATGCCTTGTTAAATTTTTGCCGTGGGACACATGACGACATAACAGACCGTTAACTATTAACAATCCATTAGTAAATGACCGATTATGATTTAACAAACAGAGTATGGTGAAACTGGACCTTATTATAAAAACATACAGTTTGACACATCGTACTTAACATGCCAAATATACCGAACTGAAAATGACACATAACCTCCAATAATGCAACTCATTTATATTCCGGGATCACTGATGAAAATCATTCTATAATTAACTAATTCACTAACATTTGAATGTATTACAATCTACATCACAATGAGTCATACAGCGAAGCAACAATTATGCGCGGAATCCACATATTTCACACGCACTCGTATTTGAGTTCGAATTTCTAACCGCGAACATTACCTGTAATATGCGGTTGAAATTCAGGACGTATGATTGACGACTAATTACCCTCGGTTCAGTCAAACACACAGACCATTAGAAATTATAAAATTATTTCAAATTAAATGGTCATTAACGTCCAGGGTCCCACCATTTAACATCGACGTCAATGTATGAACGGCAAACGTTGCAATTGTAATATAAATTCCATTCATATTTTCGTTCAATAAAATGATTTACTACGGGTAACGAAAGCCTTTCCATACCGTAACTCGTATTACAGAAATATTTTTGTATGAACTTTATGCTTAAATATTGAGAAATTTCTTTTTCTGTTTAAACAGAAAGTGGCTCAACGAATGGGTTTGGATACAAGAACTCCTGTGAATCTGTGGAAGGATAAAGCTCTGGTGGAATGCAACGTGGCCGTGCTGCACAGCTTCCAACAACATAATGCAACTATAGTGGACCATCACACCGCGTCCGAGAGCTTCATCAAACATCTCGACAATGAGAACCGGTTGAGGTAAGGTTTTCTCTTTATATATTTTTCATTTAACAGCAAAACTTTACCTAAAATGACAGCTATTTCACGTCAAATGAAAAACGACTCATCAAATTCGGGTGACTCAGTATGGAGTTTAGAGGTAACATTAAAAAATACAGACCAATTGAGAACCTCCTCTTTACCAAGCCTATAATAAAAGTACAATTCCTCGAGTCTGAAAGACATTCACTCTTTCTGATTTAAGACAGTGAGATATAATTTGGTATCAAGATAGTTCGTTTTCTGAGGATCCAAAAACGTCCATTCCCTTAACCCCATCAAACCCCCAAATCATGAGTTTCTGACGTGTTGGTATCGCAAGACGAATGCTTGAACAGTCATAATACCTCATGATAGCTATTTATATAGGTACTAAATCGATCAAATTGATGGATGAGCATACACAGCGTAGGATGTACACATTATTTTAACTGTTTAGGGCGTTATTTGCTTTATTTATAGATTTTGAAAATTGGTTAAACTACATAAATCAGTCGTCTAAAACATAAAAATCTCAAATTATAACATACAGTGTAAGGGTACAAAAGCGGTGTATTGCTAATAGTGATATTTTCTAAACAACCTTTGGAAGGAAAGGAAAGATAGGTAGGTAGAGGACTGGTAGATTATTTTAAATAGGTACGTACATACATTAAATTATATACTTATACATACAAAAAAATAAATATGCTTATTTATGCTTTAGAATTAAAGTAAAGAGTAAGTATGTACCTTAATTATTTATTAACCTTTTTAAAATACAGCTTAAATAAGCTTGCACAAACACATAAACTTGTTACGCAACAATTGTTTGCGATAAAATATTTTTTCACATTTAACGCGACACGGTGGGTGCCGTATTCCGGCATTCGTGGTCGGCGGTACCCATAACCTCTGGAATAAACATAGATAATCAGATTAATGTCGTTGTGGACCAAGCCATCCGTATCCGGCGGTTAATGAGCAAATGAGCGCAATTTAACGCCTAATATATCTTTAAACTGTCATTACTATGAAGAAATTTGAAAAGGAATCTTCGTGATTTTCTTGGCGGTTTTGGTATGTTCCTAAACTTTGTTGGATGCAATATAATCCATAAACGTGTTTTAGTTGTAGCTTTTTGTTTTTATAAATTCTAAAGCTAACAAGTTCAAGAGGCTCCAATCTAAATTCTATTGATGCCATATTTATTTATACTTGTTTATATTATAGCTATTCAAAACTAATATAATAAACGAAATTAAACCATCAAACCTTTATTGCCGTCGTCTTTATTACCGAAATCTCGTTTTAATGAGAGTTACAGTCCTGTTTTACTGTTGAGATAGTTTTTGACAGTACAAGAAACTTTTGTTTAAGACCTATTTTACAAACAGTTTCTAAAAGTAAAGTCTGACTTTATTAAGCAACTGTTTCTATCTTCGTTTTATTACCTTCTTCTGTCATCTGTTATACCTATTTAAAAACATTAAATAAAATCGGTACAATTCTAGAATATTACAACTGATTCAACTGACCAAGCAAACTTGACATCTTCCGCAAGGCGTTATGACGCATAACCACAACAACTACCTATACTACCAATATTTCGACATTGTCGCGCCCGCTGTAGTAAACACATTGCGGATGAGAAAACTAGACTTAATTACATGCAGACCTGATAAATGATAAAGCTGTCGGCACTAGAGCCTTGCAGATGTACGGTGTACTGATTGGTTAAGACCATGTGGCCAGAAGGACGTGTAAACATCATTGTTTTGAACTATCGTGTGACTGTTTTGGTTTGCCGCTTCACTTTAGCGTGTGCCGTGACGTCATCTCATTAGTCTGTGTCTGAGATGGTGTCAAATCATAGCTTGTGATACGCCTGTAGTCTTTATAAAAGCAATGTTCTGTTTTACGATCCTAGTTTCCTATCGTCAAACGAATATGTCGATGTAGTTTAAATGTAGACATTACAAATAAAATTGGGGTAACATTGATTGTTTTGATTCCTCTTTCTAAATCAAAATGTAAAACATTTAAAACCAGTGTCTGAATAACGATTGAGGTCTAATTCTTATAATTAAATGGAAGACCAATTTGTTAGGATACACTATCGAAACATAATAGCCTCTTTGTTGTAACACAAGACTCCAATTAGAGGCCTCTTAGAAAATGTGAAAATCGTGAATAGGGCATGATGCTGAAGTATTTGTTTAGAACTGCTTCGTTCTCATACTATGAATCATGAACTCGTTTGATCACGCGTACATTGTCAGTAAACGTCATGAACTGCGTAATAAACCGTGATGATGAGTTATTGTAACGCCTTTTTTAAGAAAAGTTAATATAGGTGTGCCATACAGCTTTCTTAGAAGTAATAGACGATAGGAAAGAGCAAGATCTAGAAAAAAATAACAGTTTATTCGGAGAATTTTACACACAAGAAAACAGGCATTGCTTATATCTTTTCTTTCATCGTTGGGGACAATGTTACCTAATCAAATTTTATATAATTGAACCTCAATTATTATAACCTCAAAAGTGCCCTAACAAAATTAGTTCGATTTAGAAAACGTTTTTCGAAATTAGGAGCTGTGATCAAAAGCTTACGAGAACTCCCGAAATAATTTCGTGGGCTAATCGAGACTAATTCAATTTTGTCGTCGTCGGGCCTATGATATTACATTACTCAGTTTGCGTGACAATTTAGAAGGCCACCGTGGCGATGCACCAAAGTTATTTGGATATGGTTTTAATACATATTTTGGTAGAGTCATTGAAGGTCTTGTGAAATTATTATTTTTCTTAAAGTTTTACAATTATTATAATTGGAATATTATAAATAGATTTTCATTGTACTAAACGGTTCTCTAGCTTCATTTGGGTGAAAAAGCTTAATCTTACATGCTGTAGTTACGTCTTCAGCCAAACCAAAAAAAAGTACTGATCGAAAAAGTACACATCGTTTCTTTGTGCGATTTGCCCTCAGTATTTGTACATTTATTCAAAGTAATTCTTAGATACTTATTTATTTCAATTGTTTAATAAATTATTCTTCGGATAAAGATAAAGTAACTGAATAATCTAAGACGTCAGTGAATTAGTCCGTTATCTATACATAATTGTCAAGAATGCATTAACGTTATCAATAAATTCCTTTTACAATTTTTGTGTGGGCGTTACTAGTATTATTTAAATAAAACAAATGTTCAACACGAGTTTATGTAAATAATAATACTTGCTTGCAACCTGTAGACTGGTCACTCATTATGGTTATCATTACATTAATTAATGAATAATTTATTTTTGCTACGTTGTGGCCAGAGCTAGCGAGATTTTCCTCATAGTTATCGAACATCTTATTTACATCAATTTATTTTAGCACCGAATATTTTGTATTTAAGGTCCCGTGTTAAACGTATTAAACTATTGTGATGTCATGGTATTAATTATAATTATTTCTAACTAATAATTTTTTTTTAATGACATATGGATTTTCTGATTTCGTCTTCGCATACTTTAAATACAATTCCTTTTTTCTCAGAACAAGTCACCATGATTTTGACACTGCTTCCCATGATTAACCTGATCCTCTAAATATAAATATTAATAGAAAAATAAAAACAAAATTTTAAGATTTATGATCATCAACAGGTCGGGATGCCCATCTGACTGGATCTGGATCGTGCCGCCAATGTCGTCTTCGATAACACCAGTGTTCCACCAAGAGATGGCGCTGTACTATTTGAAGCCATCCTACGAATATCAGGTTATTACATTTTATAATGCCAAATGCTATACTTTGTTTAATTAGTTGTATAAAATTATCTAAAATTTGTATCATTTTAAAAACGTAGGAACCAGCATGGAAGACTCATCAATGGCAGAAATCTAAGCCAATTACAGGCAAGAGACCAATTAATAGGAAATTCCACTTCAAACAAATTGCTCGAGCTGTGAAGTTCACATCAAAACTGTTTGGACGTGCCCTGTCCAAAAGAATCAAGGCAACCGTTCTGTATGCAACGGAGACAGGCAAATCTGAACAGTTTGCTAAGGAACTAGGAGTTATTTTCGGGCATGCTTTCAACGCCCAGGTAAGATCACTAAAAAAGTAACTAAACAAAGCAATTAGCTATTCATAAAATGGTTGTTTATCCTGTTATAAATTACGAGTTTTTGTAACCTTTTTCTGCTTATCATTTTCACCGTTACTTCTAAGAACTATTTTTCACGGCAACGTTAACCAGGAAATAGGGTCGTTGGCACTAAATGTTTCATGGATTTTAGGTACACTGCATGGCTGATTATGACATAACGTCGATTGAGCATGAAGCCTTGCTGTTGGTCGTCACATCCACTTTTGGAAATGGCGATCCACCTGAAAATGGAGTTGTAAGTAATTATAAGCAACAATGACTTAAAGAAAGTTAATATTGTACGTCATTAACTATTAAACATTTTAGGCTTTTGGAGAGCACCTTTGCGAGCTTCTTTATGCTGATCAGGAAGAAAGCTCCGGGTAAGTCAAATGCGGTTGAAATTTTTAAATACTTTGGCGATAATGATAAACATATTAACAGTTAAATTATTTCCAGGAATCAAATGCTGACACCCAAATCTTTTATTAAAGCAAACAGCCAAATTGAACTGCAAAGATACGCAGCTGGTAACCCTAAAAAACTGAGCCGATTAGAATCATTGAAAGGTAATGATAACGAAACGAGTGAGAACAATCACATAGTAGACAAAGAATATGCATTACCTAATCCAATTTCGTCGACAATTTTAGGAAGCACGACAGATGCCACATCTATTGACAGTTTTGGTCCATTAAGCAACGTTCGTTTCGCGGTGTTCGCTTTAGGCTCGAGCGCGTATCCAAATTTCTGTAACTTTGGCAAATACGTGGACAAGTTGCTTGGTGACCTCGGAGGGGAACGAATCCATGACCTTGCGACCGGTGACGAAATGTGCGGACAAGACCAGGCCTTCCGGAAATGGGCCTCTGGCGTTTTCAACGTAAGTTCTTAGAAATGACTTGTTACTAATTGATGACTATCGAGAAACGAATCACCATTTGCAGCTCCTGAACAATACAGCACCTATGTTATTTTTTTCATTAACGTAATTTGTAAACTAGAACTTTGTGCACGTCATTCCAAAGATGAACTCATTGATAATGAAAATTAAATTAAATTATAGGTTTTTAATAATGTTAAAAAGGTTAGTCATACCTCTAATGATATTGATGCCCGTCGTTGTTTGTAAAAAAAATCTATGACATGAATTTATGCTTCATCATTGTCTTCCCGTTGTTTCAAATCTATTTGCATCTATAGGTATCTTGCGAAACGTTCTGTTTGGATGACGACGAAACATTGCAAGAAGCTAAAAGAGCACTGGGTACTGTAGCTCTAAGTGAGGAAACTGTACGGTTTGCCAGACCTGATATTCGCGCTCCTACTTTGCAAGGCGCTCTACAATCAGCACTGAACAAAAAGTTTGTGCACTGTGTTGTTAGAGCAAATAAAGACTTAGGTGATGATTCTGCTGAAAGATCTACCATATTCTTGGATATGGAACCAAAGGTAACTTAACTTTCAAATTTAACATGGCCTTTAATGGATCCTTTGAAAAAACTCTAAAATATCATGAGCATGTTGATTTACAGGAAGAAATTAAATATGATCCAGGAGATCATGTAGGAATAATTGCGTGCAATCGCAAGGAATTGGTTGATAGCATACTAGTTAGACTGAAGGATGTTGATGATTATGATGAACCACAGCAACTGCAACTTATGAAGGAAACCCATACATCAAGCGGTAACAATAACTTTCGAGTGAATTATCTTACTACTTAAGTATAATGGATTGAAGATAATGTAATACATATTAATACAGGTCCTGTCAAGTCTTGGGAGAAACACGAGAGGCTTCCAGTTGTGAGTGTCCGTGAACTGTTCACAAGGTTTTTGGACATCACCACACCACCAACAACGATTCTTCTGCAATATTTAGCTACCACTTGTGAAAATGAAGAAGAGAGCAAACAATTGAATATTCTTGCTACAGTTAGTATTGAAGCTTATGAACAAAAATAATAAATTGGTTAAAAATATTTAGGAAAGTATAATTTGTACTGTTTTGTTTAGGATCCGGGTGCTTACGAAGATTGGCGTCATTTCAATTTCCCGACTGTATCTGAAGTGTTAGATCAATTCCCTTCAGCCAGACCAAGTGCGTCACTACTAGCTGCACTTTTGTCTCCTTTGCAACCAAGATTTTACTCCATTTCCTCGTCTCCGATAGCTCACCCGAAACGTCTGCATTTGACTGTCGCCGTAGTTACTTACAGGACTCAAGGTAAGTACTAGTTAAAAGAGGTTAAGCTGAAAATTAACCCATATCTTGAGAACTTCGGAATTTAAATAAATATTTTTGTAAAATTGCTTCATATGGTACCCATGTGGCTTTTGTATAATATCTTAAACATTAGCCCGTTATAATGTTGAGCGTAGGTAAACAATGTAATGCATTAATGTCTCATAGTTTATTATTGCTAATACCCACATACTCTGAAACACTGAATTCCATTGAAATTCAGTTTATAATATGATCTAATTTCGAATGAAACGACGTCCGTTCCAAACAATTTGATAGATGAGATTTCTAATATTAGCGACATCGATGTTTGGGAGGTTAATCAGCATTATTTTATGATTTTCTATTTATGATGCGGTTAGTTGTAGTAAAACAATGATGTCATATACATTATACTATACAAACAGATGGCGAAGGACCTGTCCATTATGGCGTTTGCTCGAATTATCTCATGGACCGCAAGCCCGGCGATGAGGTGTACCTGTTTATTCGCAGGTATTTGACATTCGCTTCTTTTTTTCATACAAATACTACCGTTCCGTATAAAATCACTTATTAAATTGTGTTTTCTAGCGCTCCAAACTTCCATCTGCCTCAGGACCTATCAGTTCCATTGATACTTATAGGCCCCGGAACTGGCATTGCTCCATTCCGTGGTTTTTGGCATCATCGCAGAGCTCAGCTGAACAACTCTCGTAATCGTCAAAGCGCTGGTCCAGTCTGGCTGTTCTTCGGATGTCGAACCAATAATATGGACTTGTATCGCGAGGAAAAGCAACAGGCTCTTAAGGAAGGGGTTCTCTCCAAAGTTTTCCTTGCTTTGTCTAGGGAGAAGAATATTCCTAAAGTAAGTAATCTAGAACCGCCTCTGATCCATGATTAAATTGTGCACTTGTTTTAATAAAATGGTTACTTTTAGATGTACGTCCAAGAGCTGGCAGAAAAAGAAGGTCCCGAAATACATGACTTGCTGATAAATCGAGGAGCTCATTTCTACGTGTGCGGTGATTGTAAGATGGCTGAAGATGTCCATCAGAAGCTAAAGGGGATCATAAAGAAACATGGCAACATGACTGATGACCAAGTACAGAGCTTCATGTTTATGCTCAAGGTTCGTGATCGTCATATTATTTTTATGACCGCAATTATCCCTATCACGTGTAGTCACTATAAACTACAATGTCTATTGACTTCCTTCTAATTATATATCTCTTTTTTAATAAATGATTGCTCAGTCAGCAACAGAACCTACCATTTCTATTTAGCGATATGTAGGAATTCGTGTTTAGTCAGCTAAAGCTAATCTTTAGATGACGTGTCAAGTCTATTTTGCTACCCAGTTGTATAACAATATTTATTGAATTATTTTTACACAGTTGTTTTCATACTATGACTGTGTTCACAGACTCGAACAAAATATTAGGGTTTTTAGAAAAAAAAAATACCTTTATTTGTATTATCAGACTTTTTATATCAAGCTTTATATTAATTAGCTTTTATATAGATCCGGGTATATATTCATTTTTTTGAATATTTAGGAGGAGAATCGTTACCACGAAGACATCTTCGGTATAACTCTGCGCACGGCGGAGGTGCACTCGGCGTCGCGGGAGTCGGCGCGCCGCAACCGCGTCGCCGCGCTGCCATGACGCCGGTCCTCACGCTACCATCCCAACTCCCTCACGTAGCTCATCTACCAACCCTGCATACTAAATGATTGGACTACAGAACGGGAAAACACCGTTCCAAATAACGCCATCATCGATCTCAATTTTATAAGCTTCAAAATTACGTGTTTCCTTAGCATCGTCGACTTACGTTGCCTGATCTAATTAAGGTGAGTCAATTAGAATATTTTCGCTTGGTAAGAATTTGTTTGTGCCATTAAGCTACAGGGGTTGTGCGTGATAACGGTCTTGAATTTATTGTACATAGTCTTCACTTCCAGAGTTACATTCCATTTCAGTATTATTATTTTTGGATGCTCACGTCTCGAGGCTGCTGAAATGTTTATAAATATTTATATTGTTATTTTATATGAATTCCAAGCAGGGTGATTTTATATTTCATAACGCACAAAAGGCATTTCCGTATTTTACGTTACCCTCTAAAAGCTTACCAGTTCTTATAATTATTGGAAAATAATATTATAATGATTGACTTTAAAATATTTCAGTATAATGAGAATTTACCTATTACATAGTATCTAGATGTAATTTTATTCCATTTAATATTGATATATTATATAAATCTATAATGACTTTCATTGACGTCATAAAATAAAATATTGTCCACTTATCGCTAACAACAATGTTATAATTATAATTATATTTTGTTAGTAGATGATCATACAAATTTTAACTAGTCTAGTGAGTCGCTAAATACTTTCAAAATGAATTGAATTTCTTTACTAATCGCTGTTACAACCTCTTCATGTTGTAATGCTTACATCGCCAAATGTACAGATCGTGGTACTTAGTTATTTTATGCTATCAATGTAAATAAAAACTATTTTAAGTTATAATGTAATCGTGAATGTTTTAGAATTTAAATAAATACTTTAAGTTGAAGATTTTCTGTGAAGTTTATAATTGTTTTAAGATTTTATCAATATTACCTACCTATTACCAAAACGACCATGTTAAACGCGTATATTTAATAAAATTATAATGAATATAATGAGCAGCTATATTAATAATGTCTATTCAAATGTATTTAAATTCATATGTCCTTTATATTTGACTATTAGGTGTGAGTGTTAAATTTGTGATCCTTAAACTAATCTTAAGAAATGTATTCATATTTTCTATTATTCGTATTATGAGAATTTAATATACAAATAAATAAAAATCTTTTCTGATGTTACCTAATATTTCTATATTAAAATATCATATAATAACTGTCTTTGCCGGATATTTACAAATTCATATCTTATAAATTTAATCGAATGCACATTTAAGACTAATGACAATGTTACTATCGAGTTCATATCACGCAAAATATTATCGTAACGCACTATTTCATCTAATATTGAACTATATTGTTCTGTTCGGAAATGTTAAACGGAGATAATTATGATGGATTACGAGAATATTTGTCTGTTATTGGTCAAATAAAGTTCCTTCGTATTCGAAAATACACCTGACTTTCATTGATCGTCCTGTTCCCTTAATTATATAGACGCACTGAATTATGCTACAACTCTATTTCGATACGTACCTATATACTTTGAACCTATCGTAATTATGTCCCATTCGACAGATGACTGCAACAAACACGCATAATGAAACCACTAAAGTGAAATAACAAAGAGTTAATCATAAAATCGATAAACTTAGGCTTTGTACTATTAAATGAAATCAAAACTTTCGCCAAAGTTTGCAAACCTAAGTGCTAAACTGGTCTGACAAAAACTTGTTTTGCTTTTTATATAAACCAAGTGCTACTGTTTACTCAAACAGATAAAAGGTACATAAAAGTACATAACATAAGTAATAAAATATGCGATTTTCCAATCAATTTGCGTACATCACAAATGACGTTATCATTATGACGAATGTATTCATCATTTCTTATCTTAAAATCTCGCTGTTTCAAGTTTTGTACACTAAAAGGTACTCGTAAAATCCCACCTTCTCAGAATATAGTTAATACGTAATAGTTTATTTATTAGTAACGTCATCAATCATAAAATAGGGGCATACCGCCCGCGGTGGCTAAGAAAAAGAAATAGTTGAATCATATTCACTGGCTGCATGTTAGTTGAGGAAAAAATACATTTTACTGTCCGTTTGTAAATGTATTTAATAAAGAGGACAACCACCTTTTCATTCAATGGAAAATCCGCATTTGTAATAAAATGACAGCAAGACTTTTAAAGTTATCGGCACGTTTTTTTTTCAGGGTATCTAATATAAAAAAAACGTATTTTTTGTGGTTATTCCTATTGCAGCGAATAACCAGTTTTGATTCTAATATTTTAACCTTATAAAGCTGATAATAAACATACAATCATGTCATTGAATTCCATCGTATAGCAATAAGTGGCAAATCAACGTAACTGGGTGATTCTCAGGAAAAAAGTTACACAAATTAAGGATGTCATTATCCACACCACACTTTTAATACTGCAAATTGTTTTCTACAATATTACACTACGGCGGCTATTAATAGGTTTAGTAAGAATAAATACAATTAAACACTACAGTTACTGTAACCATTTAGTGAGGATAATAACGTTAACTATTTTATTATCTATGTTATTTTTTTATCCTGAGAATCACCCAACTACTGACAAATTGATACACATGTACACAAGTCTATTGAAAGGTAAATCGTTTAAACAGTCCATTTTACTTTGAGGTTGTTTGGGGTCAATACCAAAGCGAGCCTTAAACAGACCACTGAATCCGATCTGGATGTCCAATTGGTTCTGTCCGATAGATTTCAAATTGACTAAAGCCTTTGAGATAAATCACAAGATATGTATTCAGTGTATTGTTTTACATGTCTATCTAGTGTGTTAATTTGTAACTAGATATTGCCTATAGCTACATCCGCGTAGATTCAAGTTAAAGCTATAATTTTAGCTTAATGTATGCATTATAACTAGATTAGGGACTACTTTTTCTATGCCAATTATGTTCATAGCAAATTTAATTAAAGTCAAATAAATCTTAAAATCTGTCCAGACGTTTAAACGTGTGGCACTTAGTAACATTGTCTGTCTGTTACCAAGTGCCAAAAACGTTTTCAATAATATTGCAAGATTTTCACTGCACAAGTTGGTCGATCACAAGTTAAGCTTTGCTTGACGCAGTCGGTCTGTAAATGGGTGACCATCTTTGTTATAACGAGTTCCACAGTATTTCTCTCTTAACATAGGTACATAAGCCTAAATAAACGGTTTTAAACATATCGGCATTACCTATCTAATTATGACACAGTATGGCCCTGAACACCGGACGCGCCGGGTGAAGTATAATTACTTTCCAATGGTTTGGCATTTAGAACAAGTGTTCATAGAACTATATGAGGAAATGTTACGGTTCACTCTTATCAATACGGACATCTCTGTGGAGCTGCAAAGGAGTCTATGACTATACCAAAATCATAGTTATGACTGTTTATGCACTGACGGTATCCTTAAAAATAGCACTGGAATTTATAGCATAGTTTTAAGATTAAAGGCGGATTTTTAAAAGTTGTAAGTACTTCTTCAAAATCTGATATTTAAAAAATTATCATATCATATTTTAATCCATGTTAAACTTAATTAAACACGAAGACCTTTTCTAATAGCATTCTGTTTTCATTTTGTTTGATTTAGAAAAATTGATTCGTTTCGCCCTGCGGCGTACCATGAAAAGCTGATTCATGCTTTGAATAAGTTATCCCACCAAAAACATTTTCAAGTAAAATGTTGCCAAGACGAGCCCAAATGACTCGCACTGTCAAAAGTTATCAGATCTCATGTAGAGCCAAGCTTCTAACACTGCACAACCTAACTCTACAAGGCCTAACTTCACAAAGTCTACACCTTAGTCAAAATGTGTATTCGAGCTTTGTGCATGTGCAATATAAACAAAATTCACTAGATACGACATATCAAGTACTTACTAAGTAAATAATACGCAATCCAAGCAAACACTTTACGAGTGGATATTGCTTTTCTATGTGATACCAGACCCATTGATAACAGTTACATGAAACACATTAAGATATAAAAAATGAGCACAAAATGAACCATTGTTGTTATCGTTATAGCAATTTATAAATATATAATAAAATAGTCATTATTTTTAATTAACTTTGCGTTATTAAAAATAAATGAGAATTGTTAGTGCGATAGGTATATTCTAAGCTAGTCTTTGTTGTATTTTTTAGTAAATCTGGAGGCCTACCGCCATATTGAAAGTTATTGGAGTTGTAGCAGTATGACAGCGCATAGGATGGCAAAAAGCGGCGTCTATATTCCTCAACAGCAGTAATATTAACATGAGAGATGTCTGTTGGATTGAACTTATATAAATAACTAGCTGTTGCCCGCGACTTCGTCCACGTGGTTATAATTTTCCCCGGTTTTTCCACATTTTCCATTGTATCTTCGCTCCTATTAGTCGCAGCGTGATGTTATATAGCCTATAGCCTTCCGTGATAAATGGTCTATTCAAAACAAATAATTTTGAAATCGAACCAGTAGTTCCTGAGATTCAAACAAACAATCAAACAAACAAACTCTTCAGCTTTATATATTAGTAATAGATAGAAGTATAGATTAACATCCTTTAATGGTAAGTAAAATAAATAATATAATTTATCATCCATAAAAAAAAAAATACAACGGCTACCCATGGTTAATTGTTCTGTTTACATGTAGAAAAACTGCGTGCTGCTGGGGAGTCCGTTGCTCCGTTTCTTCTCTCGCAGCAAAAGCATTTAGGAAGCGATGAAGGCTGGCTGTCCAACGTTATAAAACTTTTTAGAAGGTGCTACTTAGTAGCCTAATTTGAATAAATGACGAGAGACGATATGTTAATTTTGGTATTGTTCTTAATCTAAATGACAATAATATTTCATTGATTTATGTAGCAAGTATTAATTTGCCTTTTTTTAAGAACACAACTGCTTGTATTTATTTGTACTGGGTTGACTGTTTAATTAACGACTAGCTATTGCCCGCGGGCCCGCCAAAATCGAAAATAATCCCACTGATACATCAAGATGAAAAATATCCTATGATAGATCCTGGTTATAAACTATATGTGTACTAAGTTCCATCTCAATTCGTTAAGTGTTTTTTGCGTAAAAGAAGAGCTTTCGCGTTTATATTATGAGTAGGAAATATTATAAGGATTTGCGGTTTTGTTCTTCGGCTTTTACATAATATGAATCTGTCATTAGGCCTTCCCCGTCAGTCGGCCTCCTCGTGACAAGTAACTCAAGTAACTCACTCACTACTCAAGTAACGTTCATAAAATGGGTCAATCATCAAATAAGTGCAATTAAGAGCATTAATTACTAATTGATGCATGTTACGCACGGGATATGGGAGTCACCCACTGCAGTTTTACACGACATTTACCTGTAGTAAGTTAAATATGTGTAATTAGTGATTCAATAAGGGAATAGAGTATGTTTTGACCTATATTTTATTGTTGTTTTTCACTTGTTACTTCATATTTAATAGTTTATTTTCCCGTGTTACTGGAAGACTATTAAAAGGACCACTACTGCATCTTATATTTTTCATCTTGTTACTTGTGTAATTTAATTTTATTTTATTATATTGATGTAAAAATATCATAAATTAGCACATTATTTTTCTTCTTTGAATACTATGCGCTATTTTAATTCCCTTCCTTATGAAATCTCTCAATCATTCTAAGGTTTGCTGTAAGAGAACCCAACTCTGGGTTAATCTCGCCTTTGTACATGAACTTTCCAAAACATATTGTCCAAGTTTGTATTTATGTGAAATAAGTATAAATAAATAAAATATATTACCCATATAGCCGAATGTAGCTATACTTATATAGCTAAATAACTTAGCCAGAATTAGCGAGCAGAATCCGGTTACTGCAGTTGTTTGTTTTTTATTATGATGCACAAGGCTAAACAACATGTTACCCACGTTATTTGGAGTATTATATTTCAATTTCGGATTATGCTTTAAAACAAAACTAAAAGAAACAGCTTGTTCAAAAGGCGAAATGTTGATTAAAGTTAAAGTTGGAAGGGTCAAATCATAAGGAAACCAACACACCTGCGAATTTTTAAAAGGTGTGAAAATCTACCGCTGCTTGTTCAACTGCACGGATAGCCGAGTGGAAGTGGTCACCACGTAAAATCTGTGCCTGTAGGATCAACACTTGTGTGATCCACAAACGCTTGTTCTGAGTCTAGGTGTCTTTGTGCATGTGACTTTAATGTTTGTTAAGCTCCCGCGACCAGGATTAAATTATTTAGTGTAGGAGTCGTTTTTTTAATGAATAAAACCCCAGAATATAAAAAAAATGAAGCAGAAGTCATCTGTCGAACGGATTCCGATCGATATTCAGAGAACTGTGAAAGACATATTAATAAAGAGCTAAGCTCAAAGTCCGGGGCAAACCGATTGATGTCAACATATCAATGTTTATAAAACGATTAATTGGATATGAACTATGATCAGCTAGTTAAACTATGAAACTAAACACAAACAGGCTAGACTAGTTCGTATAATATATACTGGTATAGGTTCAAAAAAAACGGAAAAGAACTGCTAATACTAAAACGGCGTGAACAAAAGTATTGAGTGAAAACTAAAAAATTCAAATCGTATGTGTAGTTTTATTTATTAACGGCGATAGTTTTTAAACGCCTTCAAAAAACGCCTTTTTTCTGTTTGACCAGAACTTTAGACTGGATAAACCAATTCAGTTGATTCTTTTTTCATTTAACCTAAAATGTCTGACATTTGGTCCCAAACCTTCAAAGAGAAAAAAAGGTTCTACTCAAACTAATAGCACACTTGTATTCAAATAACATACAAGTTTATTGATCACCACTTGGCTAGTAACCATTGGTAAGGCATAGTGCTTTATCTCCGATGCGTCAAACAAGATCAGTTCGTCAAAGAATAATTAAAGTCACGTTTACGATATGGTAACTATGTCAAACGTGACCAATTGTTGGTCCGTCAATACAGTTACAGTTGATAAAATCTAACGAACTATTGATTAGTTACTGGATATATTCGTCAATATATGAAGAGTCATGGACGCTTCAATTGTATCCAAGATCAATGGAGCGTTTGCCTTTGAGTATGAATGAGAGAAAGAGCAGTTTAAAACAGAGTGAAAATTGATAGCTGAGAAGGGTAAAATGAGTTTAATTTGGTAAGATTTGAGGGCTGCTGCGTAGCTGTAGTTCCTCACATAAACTACTTTTGGTGTAATATAATTGAAGTAGTGGAAGCGTCAAAGCGCCTTACATGGTTTATATCAGCTTTTCTCTTTCACAAAATGAATAATATTGCTTGAAAAGGTGTCGATAAGACATGAGAAATAATGTAAACATCATTATCATCAGCCCATATTCATCCACTGCCAGACAGGCCTCCCCAATTACACGCATCGAGATCTATCTTCAGCGTGTCAAAATGTTAACATATTGAAATGAAACTACTTTTCACGGTCACGGGCGGACTGGCAGTCTGCCCGTGATCATGATACCTGCAAAGGTTTCGAAACGTCGGGAACTAAAATCTAAAATTAACCCGCGATAAAATCCGTAAAAGTAGTTTCATTTCAATGTCTAACATTCGCGTAAACCTAAGAAACCACTATGTTAACATATTTGAGGGAAATAAATATGTCTATAATTCAAACATATCAGTCAGAGAAAGTAGTATCTCTTTTTGCAAAGGCTTGATCAAATGCAATTGTGTAATGCAAACTAAAACTGTAATGTAAAGCAAATCAATGAAAACAGAACGTTCTAATAAGGATGAATTGACCTGTGAATTGAGAGGTCATTTTAATAAAGCTTGCAAATATATTAAGACGGACACCTTTCATCTGTCTTAAAAGGGGCGTGTTTTAAACTTTGTTTTATTAATACTTCAGCCTACAACTGGTTATGAAAGCATCTGTATTCTGACAACACTTATTAAAAGTAATCTATGTATGTGGGCAAGAGCATGCAAAATATCTGCCGACATTGGAAGGAACATGGTTTCTCACAATTTACAGTAAGAACAACTGCGCCAAGAATAATTTATTTTCACTCACCTATCATTTTTTCAACCTTTTTCACCTATCAACTTTTTTGGAAGTCTTTTATATGCGTCGATCCACCACTGAATATTCAAAACCTATTAATTTTAGTCAAAAAAAGTTTAAAATATTAAGTCTGTTAAAAGATGCATCTTGTCTTTTCGTGACAATATTAAGATCTTGTTGAATGTCATGCTCTTGTTTAGATGAATGTTTTTAGAACTAGATTTTATTGACATTTAAAGCTAATCTTGTGTTTATTATTGTATCCAAGAACTGTCGTAAAAGGATCTAGTGTTTCACAAAACTAATTTATAATTTTAATCGAATAATAAAATCAGATTTGTAGTGATTTCGTTGGAAATGTCCACTGTTTTCGGTTTTAAAAAAACCTACTTGTAATGATTTATTTTATATAATAATCTAAACAATATTATTATTGCATGCTGAGTATCATTATTGTCTAGCCTTTGATAACGGAAACGGATTCTATTGCATATTAAATATTTAATAAATCTGACCGTGATGTTGCAAGTCATTGACAAAAAATATACATTATATTATACATTGTACGGTCAACAAAGTTTTATAAACTGCCATAAATGTTCAGCGATCTCTATCATCGTTATTCAGCAAATGTACTGAAAATTCGCGAAAAAGTGTTTAAAGTTCTTTTGGTTTCTATCTAACACCGATATTAAAAACCTATTCACTACTTGTAATTAATTGACTGCACACTATAGGTCATCACGTCAAATC
>NC_039499.1:3428048-3525834 GCF_003590095.1 Trichoplusia ni
TCTTGGCGTTGACGTTTTTTAGTTTTTTCACTATTCTTATTCTTAAGTGCATCTGAGGTGATTAAAGTTATTGCGAAACTTGATTTTAACTTTTTACGATTATATACCCAAAGTTTAAACAAACCATATTATTATTGTATCAAATGCTTCTTTATTGATGCTACCGATTCAATATGACAGCTGCTATACAATAATTATAAAATGTTAATTAAATATTAATTATAAAAATATTTAATATTGAAATAATATTAGAGCAGTTATAATAGGACGAATATTGTAGAGTTCTACGTAACACAAAAAAAAAACAACAAAATCATTTTAAAAGGAATCGTTTTTATTTATTATTTATTTAAATTAATGATATAATTATTAAAATACGTTTAAATAATGCAGAATATGGCTTACGGTGTTAAGTGTTATTTCTGTATTAAATTACCATGAGGTACTCTGTACCTGTAACTTTACTTAATTAAGTCGTAAGTTTAAGATATGGCTAGCTGAATGCCCAGGCTTTAGGGCCAAAAGGGTAATATTCCTATTCTATAGAAGGTCATGCGCGGGCGCTGCTTTGCAAACTCTCTAGAATTTGGGTTTTAGCACAAGCTTTGTGGCCACAAGCTTTTTTATACGTAAGAAGAGACGCGCCGCTCTACGCCGTGTAGTGCGTCTGTCTGTCTGTCATCCTGACAGCATCTTATGCACCGTAATAGCTTAGAGAGAGTAGAGAGTGAAAATTATAGAGGTGATGTATTTCTGTATCTGTATATAAATAGTAAGTTAGTTTTCACAAATTTAGGTTCGTACAGGTTTTATTATAGCTCTAGTATAGCTGTCTCATCCAATCTCTACCACTTCACTAAGTGAAGTAGAGCCTTCTAGAACATGGTTAAAATATTTTTTCTCTTCAGTGTTTGGATTTTAAACACATCTATGTTAATATCAATAAAACAGTATCAAAAACAGATTATTAATAATTGAAAAATCTGCGTATTAGCTTCTCAGTATGACCAAGTCTCAAATATTTGACCTTCAAACAGGAAAACGTAGAGTCCAAATGATGTATACGTGTTAAAGTTGTGATGGAGTCCTTTTGTGATACAGACAAAGATTGATAACAGGTTTCATTGAACAAATGCTAATAAAATTCTCAATTTTACATTCTGAAATAGTCTACTACAAATTTTACGGATAGATATATATGAAACTAAAATGATGAGCGGAAGTTTTATGAACTATCATTCATTTGTGAATTGACTCTATCTTACAGCAGCGTTTATTAAATGTTAGCCTCTCTTTTTCTCTTTAGCAGTCTAAACATTGTTTTTTGATAACCATGGGATAAGACTCTATTTACAAGTAAAGTGCGGTTTCTTTGATCTCCTTGATAGCTTATAGAGATCTTATTGATGGAGAAGAACTCTATCGTTCACATTAGTCCTTATTTTTAGCCTTCGATATTTTGGCCTCATGCATTCTGCTTACACAGTGATCATTCCGCCAAGTTTGTTAAGTTTATACTCACATGTGCAAATGAAATTGGGATTTAAATTCTCTCCAGATTATCTCTCGAAAACAGGCAAAATTGATGTCAAAAACCCGTATACAAAGATTAAGAATAAAAATTACCCGATCGATATAATTAACATGACTTCAGAGATATTTAGCCGGTTTTCAAAACAGGTTTAGAACTTTAGACCCCTGGATTTCCCCACACGCAGAGGGCTCGGTGGCATATCCTTTAATTGTATTACTCAATGAACTAACATGTGGGATTCCCTGGACTTCCCATTTGGCAGTATCATGAACAAGTTCGCAAGCTGTCCTACTTACCCAGTATACAAAGCTTACATTTATCCTTAGGTCCCCTATACCCAAATAAGGAAAGAAGTGCATCTCAAATAGCAAAATGTCTCAGTGAGTCAATTATTTTCACAACCAGCTAAAAACATTGAAAACTATTCAACCTTAGTGCAAACAACTTCAAGTGATTCTAAAAAGTTCTATTTACCACTACTTCGTCCCAAGCAACTGATTGCGAGAGACCTATGTTCGACACACCACTTATTATCACTATAGAATTCGGGTTGCAAGTTAAACAACGTCTCCGAAACTACAACCAGTCCATATGATCGAACATGACTACGTCACTATACAAAAAATGTGTATTATTATGATACATACCAATGTCAGTCCACATTTTTTGCCGGAAAACAACAGACCGGTTATGATAAGTTCAAGTTGTAAGTTGTTTGCTAACGTATGTTTTAGAGCGAGGGATATTGTCGTGACGAAAGTGGTTTTTAGAACTAATTAATGTTTTTTTAATTAGCATTTTATGTTGATTGTCTGTTAAGCAGCGTAGCAGCTTATCGATAAGTTAAAGATTGAGTTAGCGGTGTTTTTGTTTTATATCGGCGAGTGATTTGTCTAGCTTTATTTGTAAACGTTTTGTATTTGCAACAATTTACAATACCTTCTAAGTATAACAAGGTAATGGAATCTTGAAAGACTTTATATATATATATATATGTGGGAGCGTCAGGAACATTTTCCGAACAGTCTAGGTTGGCCTCCATCTTGGGCGTATGAGCGACGGGATGTTCGAAATAAAAGCGTCAATGTTATCTTGTAGATTGTATAATGTGAACTTTATAACATTATGGAGTAGAATACAATAGGACGGTTGAGATGGAATATTATTTGGAGCCAATAGGTTAGTACGTGCTCGCTATTTTTATGACAACTGTCTTGACAAGCAAAACGAACGTCGTCGCACCTAGCGCCACCTACTACTCTATTCGGGGTAACCCGCTCCCTTTTATAATTTACCACTTACTCATTATAATAATAATTATGGACTATCTTAATACACATTTCCACAATCAATTAAAATCGTCTAAATAAACAAAGTATTCTCAATTAATCCGCGCGCCGTCACGGCCGTCCTGCGTCGTCACACGTCCTCGTGTGTCTCATGTGCATCGTTGTTGTCTGCAAACATTAGACAAAATGATACACTACACTCTCGTCTTGGCCTTCCTGACCAATTGGGTGACTGCTGATCACTTATCATTTCTCATAAGACACATTTTCCACAAATCTATCTTAAAAATTATAAAATCCATCTCCGAACTATACTCCAACTACAGCTATAGCTATAGATTAGCAAATATTAAACACACCGGCTCACCAATGCCACATAGGCCCTTGAATGCCAACCAGGTTCGCCACCCAGGCTAGTTTGTGCCACACAGGATAGTTGTCGCCACACAGGCTAATCGTCGCCACACAGGCTAATCGTTGCCACACAGGCTGGCCACACAGGCTGGCCACACAGGCTGGCCACACAGGCTACTTGCCACACAGGCTTGCCACACAGGTACTTGCCACACAGGCTCGCCACACAGGCTACTTGCCACACAGGCTTGCCACACAGGCTATTTGCCACACAGGCTATTTGCCACACAGGCTATTTGCCACACAGGCCATTTGCCACACAGGCTATTTGCCACACAGGCCAACACACAGTCCAATCGGTGCCACACAGTCCAACTGATAAATTGAATCAACTGCTAAGTAGTGATCTCCTCTAACCACACAAGTAGGACTCACTTACCCGCGCCGTCATCGGCACATTCTACTCATGAAGTATCCCAGGGACAAATTATCAAAAGTACAAGAAACCAAGAACAAAAATTCACTCAGTTAAGTTCCAAATTCAGGCTCCACACTTACGTGGATTGGGTCTTATTGACCAACGGAAACCTCGTAGCTCAAAATTCAACATTTGTTTTCAGCCAAGAATATTTCTTTATGTTTACTTATGAAAAATATGAAATCCTAATTTTTAGGACAAAGTCATTTAAGTCCGCACGGCCACGGCCGCGTTGACTCAACCCAAAATATCGCTACGTATTGCACAGCATTGTATTACGTTAGCCTGGAAACTTGTCAGCTAAAGTCTGCTTTATTAAAGATCATTATACATCAAAGAACAACACAGCAGTGCTCACCACTCGGTCATTCGTTATCATGATTATAATAGTTGACTTTATCTTAACATCTGTATCTTCTTTACCAGAACCTTTCATTAAGTCAGAGCTACCAAGTAACTCTACAATCTTACAGTTGCCACCAGCAACTCACTACTGGAACTAATCACGAATCTCAAAGCAGGAATCTGAGTCATACAAAGTCCGCACGCATTCCATGTGAATACTGAGTCCACCCGACTCCATGGCCTCTCCAAGACCCAATCTCAGCCAGAGTCACCATAGTCTCTTCAGTCGCCACCTCTGCCATAGTTAACACGGTCTCTGCTTCGATCCCGACCATTGACCTAAAATTCTATACTATCACCATTCTCGACCTCGTTCTTTATTTGGAACGGTACTTAGTTTTCGGACTAAAGATATAGGCACTTTGGATAAAATCTTTACTAGTGGTAACAACAGTGTTAACAGCCTTATACTCAGAACACATAACAGCCAATGACATGTGCAATAACACCTATTATCATTCAAACAATAAGAAACTTATTATAACATATCAGTGCTTAACTTTGATTAACCCTGGGAAATGTTCATCATCACACTTATAACTTTAATCCAATCATAAGCATCAAACCAAAATGACCTCCCTCCGGGGCATGATCATGCAACCTCCTTAGGTAACGATCACAACGGGTAACCTCTATCCAGTCACTACCACACGTAACTTCCATCCGGTTACAAACACAACACCCACTACTAGAGAACCTCACTTTCTCAAACCTTGATCAAAATAACATTAAACTTGGTTCTTTCAATTTGACACTTTATTTGTCCTATACATAGCCCCTTTTGTAAATCAATAACTTTAAAATCTTAAATAACCAACTTCTTAACGAAACTGCCATCAACTCATACTGATAAATATGCCGCTCCTTATCAAAAATAAATTGTAATCGACCCACCGTTGTGTTAGTGATCCTAAGGAAAGCTTGACCATAAGCACCCAGTTCAAATTAACTCGATACTCGCTGGAGCTCACACAGCGCAACACGATCAGATCACTCTCCGCACTTCGCACCAGTTTCCCTCGATGACTTTAAGGTACAGACATAGCGGTCGACATAGGTCGCTCCTCCTCCGCAAATAACTGTCTCTTTGAATCGACATTATAAGACGACAAGCTGTAATAAGAGCAATAATTAGTTGTCAATATTGGCACCATACAAAAATCAAACTCAAGACATTTTGCTTAAACTTCCGATACCTCGCCTAATGGCTACAATCGTTATACTTACTCACTTCTTTTTTTCAAACACAAGACATACAACTGACTTGACCACATACAATTGACTCGAAGTGATGATGCTACATTCCATTTAGCAAAGACAAATTCACTTACGTGCGTTGCTTTTCTTTATTAACTTAGTACAATAACCATCAAACCTTTAAACGTCTTGCCGAATTTCAATTTAGTACGCATTGTAAGACAGCAACGTAGTATATAGTTGGCCAATTTTCATTTTCAAATCTAGATTTCAAACCAAATCAATCCGCTTTCTTCCAAATGCTTGATCTGTCAACCTGCTTTTTCTCGTACAAAACTGCTTTATCGTCGATACCGATTTCAGAACAACCTCACTTCTGTCTTCTAGAAGCTTATACAGGAACTTGATTGTTTTCTTTATACGGTTGCGGCACTCATTCGATACGTAATCCTGCTTGCCACAACTATAGGCCTTTGGAACGTCTTCTACTCGTGACTTCATTGCCACTATCGGCGAAATGGTATACTCATACATAGTAGGCTTTGTTTTCTAAAAGTAAGCGCGACGAGTTCTTGTTGCAGTCTACTGCGACTTTTAATATCTGTGGTAAATGCAATTCTGTACAATCGTGGTTCTATCATCGCTGCGTGCGCCAATGTAAAAGCAATAGCAGTCTTCTCCACTGGCAAGAACTTCATCCGTGCGGTTCAGGTGCTCATAACTCATATCAATCATCGACTTCCATTGAGTAATCGCCATAAATTTGCAGCTGGGGTTTTTCAATTGATCAAATGTTGCCAAAACACGTCTTCAATTCAGGCATGCTATTCCAGGAAACGGTCTATATTATCTTCACCAAATGTATTTCGTAGTTGCATTGCAAAAAGATATTTCCAACAATCGCAATAATTTTCTGAGGACATATTTTCATGCTGACCTGTATTTATCTTTTACGATGCGTCGCTGGTAATCCCACTTCTGATGTGGGAGCGTCAGGAACATTTTCCGAACAGTCTAGGTTGGCCTCCATCTTGGGCGTATGAGCGACGGGATGTTCGAAATAAAAGCGTCAATGTTATCTTGTAGATTGTATAATGTGAACTTATAACATTATGGAGTAGAATACAATAGGACGGTTGAGATGGAATATTATTTGGAGCCAATAGGTTAGTACGTGCTCGCTATTTTTATGACAACTGTCTTGACAAGCAAAACGAACGTCGTCGCACCTAGCGCCACCTACTACTCTATTCGGGGTAACCCGCTCCCTTTTATAATTTACCACTTACTCATTATAATAATAATTATGGACTATCTTAATACACATTTCCACAATCAATTAAAATCGTCTAAATAAACAAAGTATTCTCAATTAATCCGCGCGCCGTCATATATATATATAAATACTTTGCCCAGCAGTGTTACATCTGCTGGGCAAAGCCTTTTTTCCGTACGGAGACTTTCTATAAACATAACTTTGTTCTTTTTTTGTGTATGATCTTTTGTAGTGTCAATAATTTCAACTCAAACTCGAAGGTCTAATGCTGAATAAAATATAAAATACTTGTAATTAAAGTATTAACCAAATATCCTTTTTTAAAACTACTTCCAAAAACTCAGTAACAATTGTACACTTAGCACGTTTACAAAGCTCACATATAACAAACAATAATAGCCAAGCTTCGTTCAACGGTTACACGAGAATAACTCAGTTGCGGAGCAATGAACTGACAATCAATGGAACCTCATGCAAAACGCGCTGTGAAATGCAATACATGTACATATTTATAAGAAAAATGAATAGTTTTTGAGCAGAAAACTGATGAAGTCCGACTCGGACTCGCGACACTTGTAGATACGTACAAATAAGGTGAAGAAAAAGTAATTGGCAACAAAAATACATACTTATTATAATCGGTCTCCGGTCAAAGGTATGACCATACCAACATTTGCTTAAGCTTAATGTTTAGTATCGATATTTTTGGTGCCATAAAGGAAAGACAAAGAGGCTTTATAATAATTGGGTTCCGTTTATATCCTTTGGGGACGAAACTTAAAATATGATCATCTACAGTACCTACTTGTAAAAATGCATTGATTACAGCTTTTCACGACTTTTATTATGATTCCGATCTTCTGGTACTACATTGATCGATTATTACCTACGACATTTTTTAAAGTAAATCAAGACAGCAACACGCAGAAATAGAGGTACCTAAAATACATAGTCCAAAAGTTACAACACTGAATTAAAAAACCTAACTATTACTTTTCATACATTTTACGCTTTTGTAATACAGTAAAAGAACAATCTTCGTGCGGTTGATTCGAAGCGAATAAAATGATAAAAAATCTGTCCGATGCACAAGTCACGTTACCGTTGCCTATTAAAACTACTGAACGATGCTGCTTGGATTTTTAGATGCCTTTTTTGAATATCCGAAGCCACATCACGTTTGTCGAACTCACGATGTGTAGCTATTGTAAGTGAAAATAAGGTGAAAAAACAATGGCGAGTATCGAATAAGTGTGGATTTTTGAAACCACCATTTTGTTTTTATTTAGCTGGGCCATCGTCTGGATTTAAATCTTGCAAGTATGGCTAAAAATAGAAAATTAATTGATAATATATATACTTATAAATTTACAAGTTTATGACAAATTTATTTGTCACCCACCAAATTTATAACAGTTAGAACCGTGTTTCAACTTCGATCTTTATTTTAACAACGGTAAAAGAACTACATCGCCGTCAAAATTTAAGCTATCCAGCTATCACTGTTCATGAGATACAGAATGGTGACCGACGGATGGACAGACATTAATAGGACTCCGCTGTTACCCTCTGGCTACTGAACCCAAAAAAAAAAATTAACTGTAGCTTACCGTAACAAATATTAATTTATCTTCATCTAAGACAGCTGTAAACCGCTTAAGGTTATAACTAACGAATAGAAAGCTCATATCTTTGATCTTAAGAACCAATTAAACGTTTAACAAACCAATAAGATTATCTTAGGATTAAACCGGTCTTACAAGTATGTGATACATTCGTAATGGTTTTGACACTACAATTATAATTACGCCTTTGTGACGATCACCTGTGACTGATAATATTAATGAGTCATTTTTAATACAGAATGTTATCCACAAAAGAAATTGCAAACATATTTATTTACATGCATTTTTGTTTTTCTGTTTTGTAGCCTTTGTCTATGTAGAGCAATTAAGACTTTTCATTAGTCTACAATGTATAAAATGTAAATGTAGAAAACAGAATTGCAAATACAATGAACAACTTTTAGTTGCTCCAATTTTGCTAACCTTTACAGACTGAATTCACTTTAACATTATTATTAAAAAGTATCTTACATTTCAAATAGAAATATATACTAAAGCAGTTGCTTCGGAAATGGCAAATCAATTTAAGAATTATTATTAAAGACCTCAATAATAAATAAATGCGGACAACATCACATACATTGTTCTAAACCCAAAGTAAGTTGCTAAAGCACTTGTGTTATGGAATTCAGATACAACGAAGGTACCACAAACACCCAGACCTGGGAAAATGTAGAAATGTGAATTTTTACATTGACTCGACCGGGGATCGAACCCGGGACCTCAGAGCTAGCGACACCTTGAAACCGGTGCGTACGCCACTCGACCACGGAGGTTGTCAATGTTGCAAGTACTCTTTTCTGAAAAATACTGGGACTTGAAACTTCGAACTCGATCTCTCCGCTATTTTTTTAAGCCAGTTCCCTTCACTCGTTTCTTTATTGGCTCATTTACACAACCCATTCTAACCCACATTCATTTATATCTGGTACATACTTAACGACAATCAGTGATTCTGCGAGACGAACGTAACGTGTGATAATATGCAGTAATGTTGTGTTAATAAAGTCTGGTATTTCTTGAACAGACATTTATTGAATACTTAGTCTACCTGTCTGGAGTTCTAAGTATTGTCTTAATAATGTTATTTAAAATGTTTCTGAGGAATTGCTTGCTTTATTTATTTATAGATGTTCCCTTTAAAACATTTTAATTGATTTATTTTCTGACTTTAAAAGGAAGGAAGCTCTCAATTTGGTAGGTATTTGTAGGTTGGAATAGTAGGTTTTTTTGCTATATTAGGGGATCCCGTTTATGTTAGTAATTTTACACAAAGCTATTGTTTATCTGGCCTTTTTAATTGGTAATACAGCATCTTTTTGATCTCGGTTTGATAGACTAATATTAATTAAACTTAAATACGCGGCAAATTAAAGTTTTAAAAACAACTTTTTAATGCACATTAAACACGAACATATATTTTATTGACATGGCATGCTATATTTAAAACCTTATCTTTTTCAGCGTCTTCAAAAACACAACATATTTCCAAGTTTGCTCGTAATTGTCTAACATAAACGATTTCCTTACAAGGAAGTTTTCCCAGGTAAAAGGGGCTTGTAAAACGATCTCGTCTCTCAGCCCTTCGGACTTGACGTCTTATCATCGTACATCGATACTTACCGATTTTAATTAGAAACAGTTCAAAGGATCGCTTCTAGTTAACACACGTCAAAAACATAGCCTTTATCTTATGTTGTTATAATTATATTGTTGTGGAAACGACTTGAAAACTTACGTCTTTTAAAGTATTGAAGAATAGAATACCAGAAATAGAGCCAGCTTGTAAATGGCGAGGTTTTCTCGAGATTTATGACAATTTATGTCTACGATAACTTTACAGTATTATGGAAAGATATTGTTTTATTTATTTTGTACTCTTTAAATAAATCATTCACACAACGGATCAATAGCATTCATCAAAATACAATGTGAGTTTCAATTGTATTATATTTAGCAACAAAACTCATTTTGTGTTTAATAACGCGTAATGACGGTCACTGTCAAGACGCCCTTTACCATAAATAAAAAAATAAATGGAATTAGATAGATCGTAGCGTAAGGCGAGGTTTGCGAGTAAATCAACGAAAAAATTAATAATAAGGCATTTTATTTAAAAAAAAACGATCTTTATTAAAATCTAGCCTATAGTTTATACATTAAGTACTCTATAATTATACACATCCTTTCGTGCTTTTTATCCTTTTCAATGTTATTTTATTAAAACTATGCCTGGATTCAAGATTGATGGTCGAAAAAGTGACACAGACATGTTTTTCAGTTATATCGGCGTCGATTGCACTCTGGTTTAAAAATTGCTTTCAAATTGGTCAGTCAGCGAGACCCAAAAGGAATTGATTGCCCATAGAACGCTAAACGTAGTTACCTAATAGTGGAGTCCATCTTTATCTAGTCTAGTCGGATATCCCCAAAGTGATTGAGGAAATAAAAGTTGATTATTCACTCACCTAGGTTTCATCGTTATAATATTATGTTATGCATATCAAAAAAAAATGTTTTTATTTTAATAATGGTTATCTCTGGGTTTTCACAAACAGTCAATAATTTAAATAACATAGAGTGATAACTTTTAACTGAGTAATTAACAAAACATAATAAAACAACTAGATAAAAAATGGGTTATTTTTATAATAATTGTTAACTTTGATTCGAGTAAACATCAGCATGACACTCATCAATATTTAAAAGTGACCTTTTATCAGTAAGGAGAAAGAGACTATTGCTAATTGCCAATGTGTAAAGGAGACCCAGGTTATTTAGCTTGATTTTTTGTTTTTCTTTCAAACTCTATGGGGCTGTGCCCCTTGATTGTGGAAAATGTTAGCTGTGGCTCTGGTGGGTCATGTAAGCTCAATGAGAAAAATTTAAAAAGTAGTAATTGTGATTAGCAAGATTTGATTACAGGCAAACAAAGAGGCGAGAGTATTCATCTCAAGGTGTAGAATATCATTTTAATTTTTTTCGCCCAAGTGTGAGTCGGACCGTCGGCGCAGAAGTTCCGGACAGGCTAAATATAAACAAATAGGTTGGGTGACAAATAAATTTGTGGATACTTTCAAACTTATTTGACTCTAACCAAAAAAGTTATGACCGTATCATGTTTGAAAATTAGTGGATAAAAATACATCATGTTTAGCTACCACAGTCTATGAGTAAAAGCCTGGTGAAGGGGGAACGGAACCTCAGTCATGGGGTTCCGGTTATAAGCCTTTGGGTGTGGAACTTAAAAAAAAATCATCACTATTTTTTTATTATATTTTCAAAGAACATATTACGTATAATGTAATGTATTGCTAAAGCACATGCTGTTTGTTTACGATCAAGACCTTCCGCAAACTGGTTCTTAAATAAATAACATTTATCGACAAGTTTGCATCACACTATCGATAAAATCTCAGACAAAAAAACACCATTTGAAAGTCAATTTAAAACTCATTAAGATTAAAACAATGACATTGTATTGTTTTCAAAACAATAGACTCATTCATCGGATGAATTTTTCTCAATTCAATTTAATTGGTCATAAGTTTGCCGGCAACCAAGGTATAACGGGTTGCCGGCAAGTTGCTCACCTTGAATATTAAATAATAACATGGTGTGGTTATCAAGGGCCAGGTTTTGGCAGACATGTGTAATCGTGTAATGAGACTTCCTTGTATCACCATGTTTGCTTTATTTAAACATAATAAGATGAACAAAACAAATGCGGAAAGAAGCCTTGAGCAGGTTTAATAGAGTACATCTTATAGGTAGAATAATGAAAAGTTTTTGGCCGGCTAATCCATAAAATCTGTTGTCAATTCACCTATTCACGACAGTGTTTTTCAGTCCATGAAACTTACAACTAATTTTCTTTATATTATATTTGACACATGATTCTCAATTATTTCAATCATTATTATTCGAGACAAAGTATATTATACAGGGCTAATACCCGCTGGAATCCAAAATTATAAAGAAAAAATGTTCATATAGGTACACAATTAAATAATACACTGAGGTGGTGAGAAAATTTGTTTAATTAATATTACCTATTACACGCTCGTTGCAATGGCGATGGCAATAAACAAATCAGATTCATCTTAGATCTAATGTTTCAATTTAAATTTATTGTTGTCTGATAAGTATCTATGTAGAACACAATTCTCTGAAAAGGAAAATGGCGATGATAATAAAGATTAATATATTTATGATAAGATTACATGTCGTACATGTTTTGTTTTGAGATTTTATGTCATTTATACGTAACGTTTGTTTAGAAAGAATCGTGGACCAAAATATCAATCCATGTTTCTTGAGATTATCACCTACTTTCAATGAAAACAATGAAACAAATAGTAAGTATGGTCGATCACACAAACATTTGTCTAGTAGTAGATTTAAATTCCTTCACACTATGTTGGTAGTTAGCTTTGGAATTAACATTTGTGAAACACGCCAATATTTGTTACATACGAGGAATCAATTTGTAGCACTGAACTTTTACAATATTATGTAATAAAATTAAATATAAACACTTACAATAAGAATAATTAATTATCATACATGCAATATACATAATATATTTTAAATAAAAATAAAATGAGACTCGACGAAGTCCAAAGACAAATTGTTTAAAACAGTTTTTTGGACCCTTATGGACCTAGTAAGAAACTTTACTTTTTATAATTATTAAAAACAAAACATTGCCACATGTAAAATCGTTTGTAACATTACTGTATTTAGTATTCGCTACTACGCAATTAAAAGCAGTATTTTAGTTTATTGTTAATTAATCGCAATAGTCGCTATTTAGATCTTGATTGGTCATTCCGCTAATGACTCAATTGACTGAAGTAGTTGGACTACGGGTCCACGGAACATCAACGAATTGTTTTTTTGTTGCATTACCGAACGTAGCTTTGTGAATTTTGTATTGCAAAAACCTGCAAATGTTAGTAGTTTGCTTTTCTTATTTTGTAATTAGCTAGCTATTATGTGAGTAGAGTAAAAAATTAAAATGGAAGAATGTTTTCGAGATCTGAATTTAATGGTATCAAATTGTACAATTATTTTCTGCAAGAGTTTTTTGAACGCTGTACTTTTAGTGTTCGATTTGATATGACCCTGTGAAGTAAGCAGAAGCTAATCAAAAGCTTCAAAATATTTTAAAATACCACTTTCATCCATATATTTTTTAGGGTTCCGCTCCGATATGATAACAGAACCCTGCGATTGCTTAACGGATATTTTTTCATAGATGCCACATTTCTGTTGCATGTATAGCCACAAAAATTGAGGTTAGGCGGCGACTGCTATAGTCATGAATTTGATGAGGGATAACTATTTTTTTGAAAATTGTTTTTCTTTATTCTATTTGAATGAAATTTCAGTGTTGCATTCGGACAAGCACTAAAAGGGTACTTTATTTTTATAAAGCTAAATTATAGATTAAAGAAATTGGTGGTCGAATAAGAATAATTATTTTCACAACAAAGATATAGGTATAACAGACTTCAAATAAGAACTACTGAGCCAAACTCGATGAAATAGTATGAGACCAAATGACAAACATTTCATAAAACTACATCGAAAACCTCATCCTTTCAACATAACACGACAGAACATTCTCATCACACATTGCATAACTTCAATTCACTTAACAAAAATGAATTACATGCTAATTAGCTTGTAATACACAGCACTAAGTACGGGGCACAGACGGCCGTGAGAACACTAAAATGTGTTAATTTGATAACAAAGCAGTGTTGTCGAGATTCACATTTAGTAACGAGCGGGTTTCCCGAACATCTTGTTAGTGGTGAAGTAATTTACAACATGTACTGAGAGCAAATGTTTGTTTGTCTGTCGTCCATGTGGGCAAAACTGCAGTCTTCTTATGTTTGCTTCGTATTAATTTTGTTGGGAATGGCATTTAGCTTGGTATGGTAATTAATTGGCTTGTTAATTAAATTAAGAGAAGTTGCGAACATAAAACGTTTCTAAGGTGTTTAAACGTAAACAGGGATGCTAACGTCACTTGTCGGTATAAGAGTACCAATAAGTGACGTCACTCTAGATTTTACCTCACTTAGTCAACTTTCTGTAGAAATGCGTTACCAATATTTTTTTATGTATCTAACGAAGTAATTAGTTTCTTTTTAAGTACAAAAATGAAGTGCGTTGATCAAGAAACTAGTAAAACACAACACTTTATCAAAATTCTTATTCGCAAAATCAAACTCTACGAACGGGAATAATAATATGGAACTTCAATTAATGTGGGCAAAACTGGTTCACGTGTATGAATTAATTTTCTTGCTAATGGTATTTATGATACTAAATAATTAGCTTGCTTTTAAGTTTGTTGAATAGTAAGGTTTATGAAATTATAATGTTAACATAGTTGATGAGAATGGTTCAGTAAATTGACGGGCATATACCTACTGCTGAAAAATTGATATAGCATCCAGTTTACTTATTGAAAATATAACTTACATATCCCCACATACTTTTATGGCCCTGCAGCGCTTGAAAAAGGCACTAATTCTTGTACCAACAGTTCTTTTAAAACCTTTTTACATTTATTTTGCTAATAAACACTTTGAATTGACTTTCACTACGACAACCAGTGTATCTATTTCACAAATAAAATACGTAAGTAGTAAGTACCTAATTCCTTAAAAATTAGTGAAATAACTTAAAATCATGTCATAAAATAATAACATACTCTCCATAATAATTGATTACCCCTCACTTGTCATAACAAGGGGTAACAACAAGCTTCTCTCATCACATTTTGACCACACTTCAATGTCAATTAACAGCTTATTAATTTGGTACTTTGAGCCATGAACGAGGTTTGCTGTCGAGTTATTTAGTAGCTATCATGTGTAATGTCACGACTATATTTGTAAATTGACAACGTTAACGTTCCTTGCGTCTTTTTCTGAAGGAATGTTGGATATTTACAGAAAATATTATATGCAAATTAATTTATATAATACTAGCCTTTAGGTTAATTAGCGGTGGTAGCCGACCCTGACGTAGTTGGGAAAAAGGCTAGGCCAATGATGACTAGCCTTTAGGTTAGTGACTGCTGAGGACAGAGATTTGAATATCGATCGCCACGCTAGAAATCTGCGGATTTATAATTTTCAGATCTGAATATTGGGAATACAGGTTTTCTCGTGATGTTTTTCTTCACCGTTTGTCAGTGGTGTCTTAGTCTAATAAAGAAAGTCCATTTACTTGGTACCTTGTAGGCAGAGTTGTATGCTCGACCCCAACTATTAAACCTGCAACTTTTGCAATGAGCCACAAAGGCACCACCAAAAGTAAAATTAATTATGTGGAATACCAGAAAAAAAAAATTGTCCATGTTTATCCCGCAAAAATAGGAAATTTTTAAGTTTCCTTACCTTTTTCATACTGTTGATGGCAAACAAATTGTATTTAAATTAGTATTCGCCAGTTCGCACTCCTCAAATGGTGACATTGAGGTCATTGTCTTACTGCATATTATTAAACTAACAAAAAGAGTTTGCATTTGTTTTTACATGAGACATAATAACTAACTGCTGTCGAATATAAAAACGAAAATAATTCGTCGTCGTCAAGTTCCATTTTGCATAAAAAAAAGGTTTTCATGAATTATATAAGTAGTGCTTGAAACTTAAAATAAGGAATGAGAGATAATTTAATATAAATAAATTAAATTCAGTAATTACAATTTGAGTATTAAAGTTAGGTAAAGAGTTATTTTATAAAATCAAAAGTAAACATACGAACATAAAATGCATCAAAGGTGTTGAAAATACGTTTCAACACATATTCACGTCACTTGTCACTAAAGTGTACTGAAAAATGACGTCACACAGTGTGTCAACTTAATTTTCAGTAAAAAATTCGTATCCGATATTTGTTATTATTCTGACCTAATAATAAGTTTTTTTGCTTCGAATACTCAATTTTAATTAAATGTGCTGTTTAAGAAATAAGCAAAAGATTACACTTACAAAAAATCTTGAAAAATCAGATTTAACAAACAGAACTTTAATTAATTTAAGTCACATCTGTTTTACTAGGCTCTAAGTACCGTAGCACCTGTTCTGAACAATTATAAGTGTCCCTTTCATACCGTGACCCCTGTCTAATTAATACGTAGAATTAACCCTGACTGGGGGCCTACCACCTCCTCCTAAACTATTATTACAGTTGTTAAAGCGAGACAACACTACATGGTGTAGGCCGGTCTCTTTTTCATAACCGCAATCATCATCATCATCATCATAAACCCATATTCGTCCACTGCTGGACATAGGCCTCCCTAATTGCACGCCATCGAGATCTATCTTCGGCTGCACGCATCCAGCTCCATAACTGAAATATTTATCATTGAAATAAAACTACTTTTAAATAGAAGTAAAAGTAGTTTTATTTCAATGTCTAACATTCGCATAAACCTAAGAAACTACAGATAGCATGGTAGACCCCCTGGTCTCATCGTTCATTGTTCAAAGTTTGATTGTAGTTAGGTATGCAAATATCTTAACTTTCGCAGCTTAAAATATTAATTATGATAAGATAAAATTGAGAATTATAAAATGGGAGTTTTGAAAACTATTTGTGACATGTATCCGTTCTTTATGTTCGTTTTTAAAGTATTCGTTCACAATCTTCTTATAATTTGAGGGGTATTGCAATATGTGGTACATTTAACACTTACTTAGTGACAAAGATATAATAAAACAGTCACGATGTATTCTTAGTGAACAAAAAACTTGCTAAAATTATCATACTTTAGACAAGTATAGGAATTTTACATTAAAACCGTGTGATAATAATCGTGATTGTGTTTCTAATATTTTGATTACACAATAAGCCTCATTTTGTAATATTCCATTAGTAGTTAATATATTTTTTCTCACCACGATGTGTCGCTTATCAAGAAAGTACAATAAGTTCTTTATTATTAGTGTCATAAGGAATTCCTTGTTTGTGATTCAGATATGATGTCAATAATTTGATAACATATGATGAAATCGGTAAAAAACGAGTAGGACGCGGACTTGGAACTCGGAGGGTTCTCTACAATATAGGCTAAAGGAAGTCTAATTGATTGAATGAGAAATCGCTTTTTGAGGCCCCAACTTAAAATTATCAAATCTGAAGATATTCAAATAAAAATATTATCTATCCTTATTTTTACTATATTATTATGTTAGCTTTTAATAGCGGCTAGGGAAATAAATCATGTGAAGAAATTTTAATTAATTTAACTTTTCATGAGATACATCCTGGTGACGGACGGACAGATAAATAGATAGGCAACGGACCCTCAGTAACAGGGCTTGTTCCCTTTGGGTACGTAATTCTTAAAACTTTAAAAACACCGCCATTGTTAGCTTAACAATCCATTTACGTAAATATAGTTCCAAGAAGAATATTTAATTATACAATTTATAATTAATTTATACCTCTGATTAACTTGCAGGTTCATTTATCATAAATTAAGTCGTCTCTTAGTCTCATCCTGTATAATAATAGCAAATAATTTAAAATCAAGACAACAATTGTATGTACTTACCATTGTAAACCGTTACGTCGGTAAAAACTATTGAATAGGAATTATATTGGTTGGGGCTAGAAAATAAGCGTTTTCAATGACCTAACTATTTATTCACGAATGCATTTAAATTAGTTTACGTTCATTTTGAGGTAAATACGTTTTGTGTTGTTCAAAAATAAATTTGACGACCTCCGAGTGGCGTACGCACCGGTTTCAAGGTGTCGCTAGCTCTGAGGTCCCGGGTTCGATCCCCGGTCGGGTCAATGTAAAAATTCACATTTCTACATTGTCTCGGGTCTGGGTTTTTGTGGTACCTTCGTTGTATCTGAATTCCATAACACAAGTGCTTTAGCAACTTACTTTGGGTTCAGAACAGTGTATGTGATGTTGTCCGCATTTATTAATTTAGAAATGCTTTCAATGTTTTCAGCATTTTAGACTGGAATACGAAAGTTAAAACTCATTTTTTGAAATGAAGAATTAGTTTATTTCTCTTTCCATTAATACTTCCATTACTTTTCTTTTCTTCTAAAAAATACCTATATTCCGCGTTAAATCTTGCAAAACAATATTTAAAGAAAATCTCGATCAGATTTAGATTTTTACACGCGTAAACATTCTTGCCAATTAAGCTATACAAAAATAGCCAACATGTTCTATTAATAGCACAAAAACAGGCCGATAAAGAAACAAGAACCATTCATTACTCATAAACAAAGTCATCATTACAAACCAACTAAAAAATCAATACAATGACAACTCTTTTCTCGCTGTTTTCAAGGCCGCAGTGACTTCGCAACAACTGACAATCGGCCGCCATACGCCGATCAAAGTGTAACTATGATAGAGAAAATAAAAAACGTTACGGATCTTTTGTTGAAACGGACCGAGCCGGATGCGGGGAATACCGACTAGAGTATGACTGAACAGATGATATGGTTAGATTAAGATAATTGCTGATACCTTATATAAATAGCTAAGAGTCTACCGGGAAGGTGGTCTAAAGAATTTTCTATGCGTTTTTGACGTGTGTTCCTTTGTTTTGTAATAATGACTTTGTTATCATTAAATGTTTAGAGGAACGTGTAGAAACAGAAATAATTAGAAAAAGCGTAAGAAAAAACCCAACATAATCAGTCAATTATTATTTAGGATTACCTCTTTCCGGCATGACTTAGAAGATTATTAATCTTGAGATGAATACCTGAACTAATTCAACATTCATATCACATATTACTGATATAAAATAATTTATACTCTATTGTTTGCACTACTTTTCTGATACCACGGTAGCTTCTGAGACAATAGGTCTTTAAAATATATATTGTATACTGTGATAAAAAGCAGTTAAGAAACAAAACGAATTCGTGGTGTTTAGAATGTGGCGTTAATGTCATTTTGCGATGATAGATATGAGTCAGCGTCTATTTGTTGCAATACAAGCCAGTGTTGATCAAACGGTACATGCAGCATTATGATAGACTAGCTGTTGCCAGTGGCTCCGCATGCTACAAATTCAAAATGATGAAACAGGAAAATAAAATCGGGATCAAAACTACCTTTTGCGTTATTGAAAGAGGAACCGTAAAGGAAAATGTGTTGGAGAATCACTGTTCTACTTGAATCAGATCTGCTTCCAAGTTATATCTTCCTTTATTTTAAGCTCGTCTCTATATTTCTTAGAGTTGAGGTCGAAATCGTCGAATCACATTTTGTAGTTGTCTTAAATAAATCGACAGTAATTCTCCAGTTTTTACTAAGAAATATACAATTGATTTTCCAGAATTTTCCTTATCTTTGTAAAGTTATTTATTTTACCTAAACTCCTCATTTCTTTAAAAATATTCAAATTTCAGAATCCACCACCACCCTATAAAAACCGTTGCTCTTTTTGAAGGGTACTAGGATACGTTGAAAAACGATCGGTCGTGAAATCTTCAAATGACTTCTCCCATCTGACTAACACCCATCCAAGTTCTTTTTTTTTCCCTACCTCTTCCAGCAGTACCAGGGCCATGGTAACTCGATCAGACAATACCGCTGAGTGTTAAACTAGCTTTACTTTAATATTCGGAGTTTAGCCTTTGCAATAATCATTAACTTGACATGTAAATAGGTCCTCACGTGGGGCAGGATAAAGTTGAACACGAAAAGCTTTTACTACGCCCTGATTAAACTGCAGATAGTGGTAAAAAGCTATCGTTTACGTCATACATTTAATTTGACGCATGTGAACCATTTCGTGTGAACTAATGGTGTTTGTGATATAAATTTACACTATATTCCCCTTTTTTAAATAAACTTCGTGTTTAATGGTGTAGCTTAAAATGTTTGTATGGCTATTTTGGTTATAATAACAGTTAATGCACCAGTTCTGGGCATAGATTTCTCCATATAGTGATGGTTTGAATATTGTTCACCGCAATTGTCGATTACAAATTCCAATATTTGAAATTTCTAAATTTTCTCCCGATGTTTTAGTTCACCGTTTCTCAAAGGTATCTTAGAATAATTCAGAATATGTATAACTTTGAATTACATACTTGTGTAACTGTAATATGTATAATCAATTAAATGCGGTTACTGTTAGTTCAGGACTTTAATAGGTAAAGTTCCTCATTCTCACCTTATGATAAGTGGTATTCAATTATCTGTCCACTCGATCTAAATTAGCAACATCTGAGAACAACCTTAAACATGACGAAAGATGCTCATACATACTTTTTTGATTAACTACTTCCGCTTTATGGAATTTTATTCTTGTGGCCACAAACATTTTAGTCACAGTCACAAAGATACCCAGACTCAGGACAAGTCTTTGTGAGTCAGTCAAATGCTTGTCCTACGCGAGGTTCGAACCCGAGCAGTGTCACGTTCCGCGAATTTGTCGTGGTGGCCTCAACCACTCGGCTATCCGTGCATTAGCTTAACCTTGTCTCGGCGACCAACATTTTTAAGAAGTACCATCTGTCATACAGCCATCTGAACAAATTAACACGATTACAATTGTATTAAGTCAAGGTTTCAACCAGGATATCAGAGTACAGAAGGTCTGCCCATTGATTGGAAACCGGCTTGATTAGTTACAGAGAACAGTTACACAATGGCCGGCTCGGCAACAAATAATTAGCTGAACGCAAACGCAAATGGAATACGTCGAACTAAAGGTACTGTTTCGTGCATCGCGACTGACATGCGGCTGATGCGACAAACATAGATAGCTCATTCAAGATTGACACTTGGCTAAATGACAATCTAAAATATCTATTTGACAGTGACAAGAAAGACAGACAACTTTGGAAAGTTGCTGAAGCAGTAAAGTGTCTTACCCCAATCGTGTGATATGCCTACATAGATATGTAGACAGGATGGACGTTAAGTTAGGATGCAAAACCGATTTTTATGACGTAGAAAGTTTTTTTTTTAGGTTAACTTTCTAGAGTCAATAGCCTTGCAGCTCTATGCATGGATTTATATGGACGTGGTGCAGGTTCTAAAATAAAATGTAATGGAAAACATTGCAAGGAAACTTGGATGCAAAATACTGGAATCTAAAATCAGTTACTACCAGTGAGCGAGCATTCCTTCTCTATAAGGCAAGAGGCCTATGTCCAGCATGATGGTCAATACAAATTGAATCTTAATGCATTTCTTGGAGTAGAAACGTAGTGTCTTAAAGCTTATTATAGCCATTTAGTGTCCCACTGCAGAGCAAATACCTTCCATTTTTCTCAGCCTACACTTGGTAAATTCTGACAATACTAGTAACAACGCCCATTAGCCCCGCGCGTCTGATGCAAGTGCCTTTGATCGGTCGCAACTGGCTCCATGGAAACGCACCTTAATGACACTTAATGTATTGATTGCAGTCACGTGACAAATAATTATATTCCATATAATAGTTTTACAACTGTAAAACGTAACGGAAAGTTGAACTCTGTACTTTGTCTGTTTGTTTGTTATTAACATATCATTATGATTATAACATCGATCGGAATTAATTACTTAACGAAGTTGTGATGTAACGAAGAGAATGTTTATTTTCATCGTCAATACTTTCTCAATAATTACAGACGTATGCCAATGGGGCACAGTGGGCTGGATAAAAATATGCTAAATAATTCTAATTAGACTAAAATCGTTACTGAAAATTAGATTCCACATTTTGGGACTAATGCTACGGCTATAACGTAATATTACAAAACAGAATGTATACATGCACAAATGCACGTAGTACGCTCCCACTAAGTCTCTATTTAATATCTACCTGTAGGTACGTACAAAGCTAGCAAACACAATGTGTCTATGTGTGAGTGCAGTGAAATAATGTCTAGTATTTGCTAGCAAAACTGTTAATGAACTTGCTAATACGTTGTTAGTTCAGCCTAGTTGTTTGTTCGACGTATGTTTGCCATTTCGTAAAATGAGCTATTGCAAAATAGGAGTCATATTTTAGTGCGAACTATAGAACAAGCGTGAAATATACTTAGGTTTGCTTTTTCTTTTTAAAATAATAATAATTCTCCAACACAAGTTTTTTTTTTACTTATTAGGGCTATCTCAATTTTGATTTGCATATCAATGGAAGATATATCTAATAAAAACATTTTTATTAAACAAAAAACACTCCTATACCAAACGTTGTGTCGCGAGGGGTTTACAGACATTTAAAGCTACACAGACACCTCAACTCAAAATAAGCTTTAATGTATGACAAAAAAACGAACTCTAAGCGGAAATCGAACCCGTAAAACGTTGCGCATTGTGACATAATCTCTATGAAACACACTGCGTCACAAGGACTTAGTACCGAAACGCAAAAGATGCATTAAAAATTGTATTTTTAAAACGTCATATGTTGCTAATCTTTTTTTATAACTGCAACGGTGTAATTTTATCAAGAATTGCACAGGAAAATGAACATACCGTACTTCCTCAGTCATCCCATTTTATACGTAATTATAGAATGGTAATCTACAGATACTCATATATTACACGTATGTATAATTGTGTAGGTAAGTGATGCTCCGTTCTTTTTTATACCTCAGACATTTTGTTTTTGTGTTCAAGAACGTGAGAATTTTGATCTAAATAAGTTGGTCAAGGAACAAAAATTTATGAATTTGGGAAAGTGACTGAAATTGAGTTCAAAGAGCAAAACACAAACATCTACCAATTTATTGTAGAGGATGACAACAGACAAACTAAATTAAAAAAAGAAATGAAAAATCTTGTATAGTAATAAGTATATTGATAGTAACTGTCGTGAGAATGATTCATTACGGTTTACTCACGAACTTTCGACTCGCGATCCCGCCGCGTCTGCTCATGATTAAGGACTCTGGTTGGGTCCGAAACTAGTCGGGCTACCCCGATAAATACGTGTGAGTAAACCGTTACATCATTTAATAGTAATAAGTATAATTATTCTAAACACCAACATTCAAATTATCAAATCAAAAGTCAGATTAATTTCCAAACATCATTATCCAAGTTAGTCCAACTTTTTTTAATGACCTTGACATATGCGTATCAACGTTTAATTTCTTAGTCCTATCCAGGAAAGGTTATTTCGTTTACAAAGAACATCTATTAACATGTTACGTTACAAGTCATTAGCTATGAGTGTTTACAGAAGCCGGATCAAACAAAATCACTTGTGGTTATACTAGTGATATTTGCATATTCATAGCTATTGAATAATAGTGTAAATATTTATGTAAATGACATGACAATATGACATGATCATCAAAGAATATTTCTTGTTGAAGAAAAATAGATACATTTATAACTTTACTAGCTGACCCAGCAAACGTTGTTTTGCTTAATAAATTATTTTTTAATACCACATTATAAAAGCAAAAAAGTTCGTCCAAAAATTAAAAAATTAAAATTTTGTGTGAGCAACCCTTATGACTTAGGGGTATGAAAAATAGATGTTAGCCAATTCTCAGACCTACTGAATACGCATATAGAATTTGGTTAAAATCGGTAAAGAAGTTTTGGAGGAGTACGGTAACTAACATCGTGACACGGGAATTTTATAATTAGAAGATTTATAATGTACAAACAGTTGCGCGCGACTTCGTCCGCGTGGTTTGAAAACCGGATCAAAAAGAGTGCACGCATATTCTCGACGCTTTTGTATCACATAAGATAACTTCACTGCTCCAATTAATAATATCATGATACATCTTATAGCCTTTCTCAGTAAATGGGCTATCTAACACTGAAAGATTTTTCATATCGGAACAGTAGTTTCTGAGGTTGGCGTCCATGCGTTTTTTTACATAACTTTGCAATCTAAGTTTTAAAAAAGATTTATAACTTTTTTTACTGTGTTAAAATGATTAAAACAGTTTCGTTTTAAAATCTAATTTTAAATCAGCTTCTAGTCTTACCAGGTACAAAATGTGTATAAATTAAATATTACGTTTCGCTGATTTTAAATTACTTAATATGCTGTTATCAACTTTGATATTTTGAACGTATAATATACCAGGCTGTTTATATTTTTCAATTAAAAACAACGTAGTAAATGTGTCAACTTGTAATAAGTTTTTCCTTAAAGTTTATCAGTAAACTTTAATGATTAAAAGATTTAAGAAAAAAAAAATTGTATCGAAGAAATTAAAAGTCAACAATAAATCATATAATTCCAGTTACCTACTATATAATTACACCTAGACATGTTTTATTGATAAATTAATTTTTCTAATGGTGATTTATAAACTAGGACAGTAATTAGATACTGGTGACAAAGGAAACAAAAGAAGTGAGATTATTATGTCAGCAGACATGACAGTATAATAACAATGTACATTTCATCGATTAATTCACAAATGACAACTTTATGTATTATGCTATGATTATTTAAAGAGCATTAAAGTGCGAGTCAAACGCTGAGCTCTTAGAGTTCCGTACAAATAGGTTAATGAAAATAAATCAGTTAAAAAATTTATTACTAAAACAACCGTTATTTAACCTCGAACTTTAGTTGTTATAGCGGCAGCATAAGTACATCGCTTTTGAAAGTGTCAACAGTCCTGCTATCACAGTTCATAAGATCTAGCTTGGTGGAATACGTAATGAGAGTAGATTCTTAGTCTAAAACCTTTTTTTAATGACTTTTCAATGAGGAATTATCTTTGTGTCGCTTGGAGTTTCAGTAACTGTATGTAATCACGTAAACAAAGACACCCAGACTCAGAACAAGCATTCATGGATCATGCAAATGCTTGTACCACTCGGAGATCGAACACGCGACACGTCGCGCACAGTGGGTTTGGCGTGGTGACCTCAACCCCTGGGCTATCCGTGCAGTCAATACAAGATGCACCTTATACAAGAAGTGTCATTTAAAGTTAAAAAATATTTTTAAGCTATTGCATAGCTTCTATCGCAGGCCTTGAGCGCGGGGACTAAACCCAGAAATTCCGTAACGAAAAAATCTCACGCTCCCCACTCCGACGGGCACGGAGGTGTGGCTTGAAGGCCGTGCATCGTCTAACGTCGTGTCAGTTCGGCAGTCTTCGACACGGCGCTGTGTGTCATGCGATTAGACGTATTGTACGACTTTACGGAACTCGCCCGAATCGAGACGAGCTGCTCCGAAATCGGACGAATACATAATCAGCTGTTTGTGAGAAAGTATATAGGTGTATAAGTATTTATGCAATAGCTTTACCGCGGCAGTCCCCGAGTGCCACACGTATTTTTATTTTATTGACCACAGAATTTATCTCGTATTTGTTCATTGACCATATAGCTCAAAGCAAACAAAGGCTTTGTTATATTTGTATACAAACATTTATACAAATGTGGTCAGGCGTATGACAACTCATTATAATTATAATATATAGCTAGCTGGTTATACGGCCTTGGGATTTGTATAGTTAAGATTATTGTACTACTGATGAGGTGGAAAAACTGTTTTTATGTAATTTGTATAAAACACATTAAAGGAGGAAATTAATGACAAATTCTCGTCCGTGGAAGAAATTACAGTCATTAGATTACAAAAACAATTAGAGTTACATTTGATACCGTAGATCATTTAGAAGTGAATCCATCAACGGTCAATTATATTTATAGCACTGATGGCACAGTAATAATGACACCTTGCGTCGGCGGTTTCGATTTCAGCGGGGGACCAAAGACTGATCTCATCCTACTGAATCATCATCATCTTAGCGTTTTCCCAACTATGTTAGGATCAGCTTCCACGCCAACCGGTTGCAGCTAAATACCAGTGTTTTACGAGAAGCAACTGCCTCTCTGACCTCCTTAACCCAGTTGCCTGGGACCCCCTAGACTGAATTTACTCTTCTGAATATCACATCAGATTTCAATAAAGAATTGAGTCACAAACTTCGGCTCTTTATCACAAATGTTCAACGTCTCCTATCTTTATTTCCAGAACACAAGATGTACGGAACGCGTCTGCAAGGCCAGTATCATGGGCATCCAGGGAAGGGGAGACACACCACGCACAGCTGACGAAGTATACCAGGAGGCTGAGTCCTTCTTGAGACAATACTACGCGTCTATCCGCAGGTAACTACTAAATATGAAATTAGGTACCAAGTTATATTATACCCATATACCCGTATACCCGTACCTTATACCCGTAAGTGATATGTGACCGAATTTCAAAACCGGTCAGATGCAAGACGGACTCTTCACCACTACGTCTACAAATAATCAAATTGGTCGGGCACCCTACTTTATGGTCAAATTAATACTTAAACTCGCTTTTTATTTGTTAGTATTAGCGGCTATAGGTATAACTTATCAATAACAATTTTCTACTGTCTAGCTACAACGGTGTATTACAGACGGACAGACAGGGACGCTCGAGTAATAGGGTTCTGTTTTACTAATTGAATACCTACTGAACCCAAAAGTATTTATTTAACAATTCGATTTTTGGCATGTCTTAGTGTTACTTTGTGGCAAAATACTTCAAGAACTCACTTTACAAAATATAAAGACACTCCTTCTTGAAATCATCGCATAGACATAATTATCAATTAACCTTAAAAATTTGCAGTAAACTATTTGATTTGTAACAGATTGAAGACCAAATCAGTCTTTGTATAAAGACACTGTCTCAAGCTATCGCTGGCCTTATAGTCAAAAAGATAACAAGTGAGCTCGCAGCTTGACATGGCAGAATACCAGTCAGACAGTAAATAGTTTTCCTTTTTAATACAAAAAACACCAGGAATAAACAAATGCATACACATTAAGGTTATACTGCTATGTCGCAGTAGCACAGAAATTAGCTGTACATTTTTGCCATTTGTCGTAATAAAAAGTGTATTAATAGAATAAATATTTAAATTTATTGAAATAAACCGCATCGTGACATTTACGTTTAATTGTTTACTGCACTAAAAAAATTAATAACTCATGAATTTTTAATTTCATATTATAAAACTCGTGTCACTTTTTACGGTGCAACTTTTGTTTTTTGAAAATAAAAATAATTTGTGTTGACACTGCCAAATCATTTTTTTTATTTTTAGTAGGCTCTGTTGAAGCGTTGTGTAATGAGTGTAGCCACTCAAGGTATTAAGTTACTTTTTTTTGTAAATAAAAATATATTTTTTTTTGTAACAAAAGATTCGTTTTCTTTGCAGGGAAGACACACCACCCCACAGGGCTAGACTAGAGGAAATCAAAAAGGATTTAAAAGTTAAAGGCACCTATCAGTTAAATACTCCGGAACTCGTGTTCGGCGCTAAGCTGGCGTGGAGGAACGCCTTCAGATGTATCGGCAGAATACAGTGGAAGAAATTGCAAGTAAGTCTTCAAACTTAGTATTTATACTTCCTTATCTAGTTTAGTTTCACTATAGACAGATAGGTTTTGAATCGTATAAAATGTGTGCGAATAACTTACTACATATTTGAAAAGGTGTCGATTCGCACGCTACTAAATGAGATTAGTGCGAATCGTCCAATAAGCCAGATAAAATATTGGTTGCTATACTTACCTATATAATAAGTTGAGGTACTACAATAATTTTAAAATGTTTCAAATCAATATTAAAGTCAACTGTGAAAATGCTATGTTATTTATCTTTGGTAGAAAAGGAAAATTGAAAAAAAATACTTTTTTATATCTATCTATTTCATTGCGGTAGATACTCATTTCAAAACGAGGAATCGACGCTAAAGTTTTAGAAAATATTAAAAGGTGCCTTACGACTACACATTGATATTTAGTTTATTGTAAAAAAAAATAAAGCCAAACTATTTCACAATGGCATCTGATATTTATTTATTTTAAATGTCAGGTAAACGAGGTAAAGTAGTTTTTTTTTTTAAGTATTATTAAAATACGCCTATATTTTTATCGACTAAGTTTTATAATTTCATTTTAGACCTGTTTATCAAAAGCAAATATTTTAATTAAGTAGACTTTTTTGTCTGTAAAAAGTAGAGAACCGTTTTTTTAGACAGACACGCCTATAATTATGCAATTTTCAATGTTAATAATTGCGAATATCAAATAAGCTCTTAATTATTCACATTTATTAATAAATATCATTAAATTTAAAGTCATTCACATTCATAATATCAATTCCGTTTTTGTAATGAAATTAAAATAATACTATCGTAATTCGACTACTTACCTTTTGACTGAAAAATGTACTTTTCTTTTTGTGGCAATTGTTAAGACATTAGATCTCATTTGTCCAAACGTTCGGTCGTTCTGTGATAAAACTCTATCATTCAAGCCTCATTAAAATATGGCTTTACTAAGTCTGGGGGATTTAGATCATAGTCTGCTACTGAAACAACACCAACACATACTGTTGGCTGTTGAAAATGACATTGAATATAATACAAGTTGCATGCTTTACATACATAAGTACCAAGTTTGTTTATAACAGGAAACAAATGCCAACCAATTAAGGTGCCCCAAAATAATGAGTGGTCTAAAAGTCTTGCGTGTCTTTTGCTATTTGTAGCCTCCGAAAATAAGATGTTAATATATAAAGCAATATACAGTATGATGTATAAATACACAGTTATTATAGAAGCTCTACATTGCAGGGATAACTGCCAAGTGAACTATGTGTGACGTACCGTGGGTTCGATCCCCGCTTTGGATTGTGAACTCCACGAAAACAAGTCTGAGAGTTTTCTGTATGTGACTTAGGTGTTTCCGAAACCCTGACGACAAACGTATTAAATTACTCAGTGTAGAGTCACAAACACAAATTAAATGTTGTCCCTCAATAACAATTTACTTTCATACTTCAAATTTCTGGACAAAAAATGTTTAGCAATTAATATAAGGTCCTTTAAATATTGTGCCTTCGGATTTTTGTAACGACCTATATAAAGCTAGTTTGGTACACCACCCATCACTCGTCAAGTCGTGACTCAAATTAGATTTGTTTCCCAAAGATTTTTCCCGAATTCCTTTGCTTCACTGTATGACAGGTTACGTGAAATATTTGCATGACTTGAATAATATATCATATGAATACGTCATTGGTATTACTCTTTACAAGATAAAGTAGATTTGTCATGTACTAGGATTTAGAACCACCATAAGATTCTACAATTCTCACACAACGCCATCTAGTTTCAAACCAAGCTAGGCTTGTATGAGTAGGTACTAGACAACTGATAAACATACTACTACTTATATATTTTAAAATACATACATGATATATGTAGATAAATTACTCTTAGGCACAGAAGAAAATACCGTTCTGATCACACAAACATTCGTCCCGGATGGGAACCGAACTGACTCCCGGTCTAGCAGTCAGGGCCTTTAACAACTCTCTTATCATCTTAGAAGTGTAGAATTAATCTGTAGGTATAGTTTTTCTGTATCTGTAACATGAATAAAAAGATGCATTAAAAGACAACCCAAAGCAAAGTTGGTAGGAGAAGCAGTGTCTAGTTTGCGAAAACAATGCAACAAAACAAAATATCCCACTAATATTATAAAGGCGAAAGTTTGTGTGTGTGTTTGTTACTTCTTCACGTTAAAACGGCTGAACCGATTTTAATGAAATTTTGTTAGCAGTTAGCTGACACCTTGGATTAACACATAGGCTACGATTTATTACGAGAAAATATTTTATTTCCTAACCGCGCAGACGAAGTCGCGGGTAACAGCTAGTTAAAAATAATATTACGTCGTATGTAGCAAGATGATTCCTTTTCGTAGCGGGCAAGCACACGGGCAAACCGCTCGTAAGATATACTAGTACTAACATACTGCACTTTTATGTCGTACTATGTGATTATCATCCCTATATCAAGAACAATAGCTTACAGCAGCAAGATACAAACCAATAAAAGGAGGCACGTCATCATAAACAATAATATGACGATGATATGCCATTTTAAAATGGTTATAAATATTCATAATACATATAATGTGATAAATTGTTTATTCAATGCACTAGAATTAATATCTTAGATAAGAGCTGGATTATAATCATTATTTATATTCATAATAAAGTATATTGAAACAATCAATTTAAATTACCTACTGTTTTGGTTTAATAACTTTAATAATAAAACTTTATTTAAAACTAGCTGTTGCCCGCGACTTCGTTCCCGTGGGTAGAAGATATAAGTTATGATTTATACCTGCACTGTTTTCTTCACATTTTCCATTGTATCTTCGCTCCTATTAGTCGCAGCGTGATGGTTTATAGCCTAAAGCCTTCCTCGAAAAATGGTCTATTCAACACAAAAAGATTTTTTCAATTTGGACCAGTAGTTCAGGAGATAAGCGCGTTCAAACAAACAAACAAACTCTTCAGCCTTATATATTAGTATAGAAGTATAGATTACGCGTGCATTTCAGTAGTATTTAAAACTGTAACTAAACTTCTATGTTATTCATATTTTTAAATGTTACTGTTAAACCTGGATTTTCGGCTAATCTTAAGTTTTACATATAAATCTTTACAACACGAGTCGCAAAGTGTAAGTATAAATTAAAAAGGAATTAGAGATTTCATGCTACATTTTTACAGGTCACATTTGATATAGGTCGATAAAACTCGATTTGAAAATTGTTAAACAATAATCCGAGACACTCGAGTGGAATCGTGATAAATTCCCATCCCAAACAGAAGCCTGTCAAAAACGGGTTACATCGACTTGCAGCTAACATCAAGCTTGTAAATAAATATGAACATGTCAAGAAAGTTGTTCTTAATTTAAAATTACCTTCACATCTAAACAGACGTACGAACTTTTAATTAGGGTTGCAGAGCTTACCAACTTTATAACGAGACACAAACTAAGTGTCATTAGTCGTCTTAACGTTACTGGCAAGTTATGTCGCTCTAAAGATAAATTACTAACGTCTATGGTACTTTAGTATGTGTAACAAGTGCTTAAATATACGTAGGTTTATCGTGTATTTGTTCTAAAGTTTTAGTGAGAGGAACTAGAACTGAAATGAAAGAGTTTACCTAATGTAAATGATAATAAAAGCGCGTTTTAATAGTTAGTGCAGTTAGTACACGGTGGTACCATGTTTTTCTTTGAACCTACTGGGATTAATAAATATTACATGCATAAGACTAGATATCATACATGGCGTATGCAACATAATGAAGTATTTCTAGTCTCTATATTGATCACTCTGATTAATCAAAAACTACCAAGTAAAGCCCTTATTACGTAACTTTTATTTTTAATACGCTTTTTCATTTATAATTTTATCTTAATTTTAATGAATGTTTTATAATCACTCTAATAAAATATTATTTTCACAGATTTTCGACTGCAGGGAAGTTACTACTGCCAGCGGTATGTTTGAAGCGCTCTGCACTCACATCAAATATGGCACTAATAAGGGAAACATAAGGTAACAACACCTCAATTTTTCCGAACATAATTGTAATTAAATCGAATTCAATGTATCTTTACAGTTATCAATTAAACGGTAATAATTATTACGTACTTAGATCGTTGCGAAAAAATCAATTGTCGCCAAGATTATGCCCTGAGTCATTTTTTTATGCTTATAATTTTCGTAATAATCATTTAAAAATTTAACCATACTTCTTTCAAACTATTCTACGCAAGCTCTACATCTTGGACGAATCAAAAAACCCTCTATTCAAAACTAAAATAACTTTATCTCAGGTCGGCGATAACGGTGTTCCCTCAGAGAACAGATGGTAAGCATGACTACAGGATATGGAACCCCCAGCTCATCAGCTACGCCGGCTACCGCCAGCCCGACGGCACCGTGCTCGGAGATCCGGGAAAAGTCGAGTTTACTGATGTAAGTACACTGGCCCATCAAAAATGTTAATTTTACTGACTTTTTTATAGTAACTATTGTGAGAATAATTCATTCTTGGCTGTAAAAAATTATAGACATTGAAATGTGTGCCAAATTCTATGCGAAATTATATGTAGCTATTGAAAGCAACAAAATAACATTAATAACTAGTATAAAACTCTATTTCTTTGCTTTTAATTGGATACAAATAACAATTAAATTGATGAAAAGAAATAAATTGTGAGATCTTAAACTAGAATTGATTAAACTTTGCCAGTCTTTATGAGAATTAAAATGTTGAATAATTTTATTTTTACGTCAAATGGATTGAGCGATTTCAATTTAGTTTGTTTTGTATTAAAGGTGAATGGGGTGCGTGAGTTCTAAGGTATTTTTGATGAAAATGGCTCGAACCGTTTGAAAGTAGAGACTTAAATGACAGCGCACTGAAATATGAGAAAGATGACTAACAAAGAGAGTTCTTAGCTTCGTTTGATAACAAGTAAGGGGGTTAGTATCGGGGGTTTTTAAATTTCATCTTGTTTACAGACGCGTACATAACTTCATTGATCTCTAGAACTAAATAACAAAATATTTAACGATTGCTTACTTTAATGTGTGCTATTAGCAGGTTTATGTTAAATCACGACCAACACTCGCACAAGCCACTTAAATTTTAATAAAACCTGTCTATATATTTTGAAAACAACTTTAACCTTCTAATGCTTATTGGTATTATACGAATGACATAACTTGAACAGGTTTTAAAGAAAAAATAACAATAAAAGTCTACGTTATCAAGTATAACAGGTTGTCTACACGTAAATAGAAGTTTATAGGTTAAGTTTTTGTCAATAATTAAGAATTTTGATCATGTAAATTATTTAGTTTGCATTTATTTGAAATAAAATATGAATGATATTGCAGTTTTGGGAAAGATACAACGCTCTACAACATAAAATGCTCTGCCTCACTTTCACATTTACCGTATTCCTAAGCAGGTACTCGTAGCGTTAGGTCCACTGATAGGTGTGACTTTCTTACTCAAGGGAATACATTAATTAATCCGCTTTATTAATTATTCAAATGTTTATCTTTAGTCAAAAAGTTCAGGACATTTCAGGTCTTCAGATGTCATTATGTGAAAATAATTATACCTTTATCATAGTCATACACCTCTGATACCATATTTTACAGATGTGTAAATCCTGTACCCAAAATAACAACAATAATCACACGTCCACACTACAATTGTCCTTTTTTTCAGGTCTGTCTGAAATTAGGTTGGAATCCAAAGAAAAGGACTGCCTGGGATGTATTGCCGCTTGTGCTGTCAGCTGACGGCAAGGATCCCGAGTACTTCGACATCCCTAGAGAAATCGTCATGGAAGTCAAGATGGATCACCCCAAGTATGTTCGTGTTATATTTTTATGGATCTCGTCGACTACATGTCAGTTGAACTTCAAAAACGAATTATTTAAAAGAATATAGTGGATGGGAATTGTTACGCAATCCGTAGTTAGAACATTGGCCAGCTTAGAATGTTGATAAATTCAAAGTAGTTTTAAGGTTTTACAGGCACGCATATCGAGGCTACGGATTTTTTATTCACGAGTGAATCATTATGATCTCTTTATTTTAACATATTACATCCTAAAACCAAAATTATAAATATGTCATTAAATTAAAGAAAAGTCCAAAACATCACATGACTTCTTTGGAAGAAAAATGATACCAAAAGAAACGCAAATCGCCTTAGCTAATGAACCAATATCTCTAAGTTGAGCGAAACTTAAGAACAAATTGTATCTCCATATTTCCCTTCCAGATATGACTGGTTCCAAGACCTTGGGCTACGCTGGTACGCGTTACCAGCCGTCTCCAACATGAGGATGGACTGCGGTGGTCTGGAGTTCACAGCGACTGCCTTCAACGGCTGGTACATGGGCACAGAGATAGGGTGCCGAAACCTTTGCGATGCCAACAGGCTCAATGTTTTGGAGGTAAGAAAACTGTTTTGTATGTGGTTGATGAGAATTTTTCATTGCCAGCGCGTTATTTAGACCGAAATACATAAAGTAAATAAATCCTTATATCTTAACTAGCTGTTGCCCCCAAGCCCGCCCGCTAAAAATCGAAAATGATCCCACAGGAAAACCTGTACCAAATTTCATGTTTCGCAGTTTATGCGTGAAAGAGGAACAAACATACATACATCCATTCATACAAACGTTCCGATTTACAATATTAGTCACGTAAAAGGTCAAGTTCAATTATGACTTAATCTCTGGTCGCATCAACCATGCGATAAGACGATATGAACGTAGCTCTACATATAAACAATTTATTTTAAGGGAATCGTGAGTAAAGTTGACAAATTCTTTTTAGGACGTGGCAAAAAACATGGGTTTGGATACAAACATGTCGGTATCCCTGTGGAAGGATAAAGCACTGGTGGAAGTGAATATAGCAGTGCTGTACAGTTTTCATCGGGATAACGTCTCTATAGTTGACCATCATTCAGCGTCTGAGCAGTTCATGAAACATATGGAGACCGAAAGCAAAGTGAGGTAAGGAGCGCTTAACAACGCGGAACATTTTGGGAGAACTTCTGCCCAAAAAGAGGCAAGAGTGGTAGAAAAATATAAGTTTATCTAATAAAAATAATAATAAAGAAATAACATTTTCAGGAATATGTATTTACTATTTCTATATTAATATTACAAAAAGGTAACGCGCTCTGGCACTACAGAACTGATTTTGGCAATTTGAGGATCTTACGTCATACTTTTATCTAAGCAAAACTACCACTTAAAGAAATGGACATGGTTCACCTAGAATAACTAACGTACTACATACAGTTCCCACTCGCATCTCCCTCGTCTTTCATATTTTTTCATAAAGTGATACCTAGTAATACATTTATTTTGTTTTGATTGGATGGCGTTATTGTTAGAATTTAACTACTGTATTACAAAACTTGATTTCCAATTTTGTTTTTAAGTGACCGTAGAGGACCCTAGACCCAAAGGTGATTTGTTTTTACGAGACTATAAAATTGATACAACCAATGTGACCTCAACATTTTACAAAGGAGAAAATCGTCTTGTTTTCCTTTTTATTTACATGTTTCGTGTGTGTTTTTCGCAAACATATTATAAACCTCTGCAAAGACTTGTTGTTTTATACAAATAAATATTGTAGGTGCTTTCTTTCACTTGTTCAATACCAAAAAATCGTTCCAGGGGAGGATGTCCTTCTGATTGGATCTGGATAGTGCCACCGATGTCAGGATCCCTAACTCCGGTTTTCCATCAAGAAATGGTTGCATATCATCTGAGGCCTTCGTATGACTACCAGGTAACATGACAATCTTTTCAATCTTCAAAAAATCACTAATTTCTCACCAAATAGCGACTTTTAGCAAAGTGGACCAAGAAAACCATTAGCACATATATCTTCATTAAATATAGTCATACATACTCAAGCCCGAGTATCCAGATTGTTGTGTTAATCCGAAGTCATTACTCATTTTCCCCACCGCTTCCCAATTATTCGAGGTCGGCCGATGGGTCGGGATCATTCTTAACACAATCTGACACTCGACCATAAATCCCCCAATACTAAAACAACAATATTATCTCACATAGTGCTCTTCTTTTGTTGATTAGGCAAGTAAAAAATGATTCATTTTTTTTGTGCTATAAAGTGTATTGATTGAGAAAAAAATTATATCATGGTATCGATCATTAATGACGTCTATCAGTTTTAATGCTTAGATTGTTTGCAGCAATAATTTAAATCAAAAACATGTCATAACATATTTGTAACACGCTTTATATTAAGCCTAATATGAATATCATCACAAGCATCTTTTGAAACTAACAGGAACCAGCTTGGAAGACCCACGTATGGACAAAATCGGACGGTACTAAGTCTGTTCATAGGAAGTTCCACTTTAAGCAGATTGCCCGAGCCGTCAAATTTACTTCCAAACTATTTGGTCGGGCTCTCTCTAAACGCATCAAGGCGACTATCCTGTACGCCACCGAGACAGGCAAATCTGAACAGTATGCTAAGGAGTTAGGAAACCTTTTTGGTCACGCATTCAACGCCCAGGTAAGCGTCTTGAAAATTAACTACGCATCAGAGCAAAGTTCACAATGTGTCTGGAATTTTGATAAATTGTATGCTTAGTCATTGTGGCGCAAAAAAATAATGGTGTTAGCATTATCAGAATTTAAAGCGATTTGATGAACCAGGTTTTATTAGCACTCAAATAAAGATAATGATCATCCTTAACATCAAAATAGGCCACCAGAATAATAATATGATTCGAGTTGTAATCTAAAATCCCTACATTTTTTTTAAGGCCCCTAGTCAAACAATGCTCTGAGTTGTTGAAAATTATGTAAACTGATCACAATTAATCTTTTAGGTTCAATGCATGGCTGATTACGACATGTTTTCCATTGAGCACGAAACTTTACTTCTCATCGTCACATCAACGTTTGGAAATGGGGAACCACCGGCCAACGGAGAAGTATGTATATCTGACAGACATTAAGATGTATTGCCTTATAAAGAAGGTGGATAGTAATATTGATGTATCATTTTCTAGGATTTTGCCGAACATTTGATCCAAATGTTGAATAACGAAAAAGAAAACCAAATGGATCAGCTGGACTTCCATTCTGCGTGAGTGAAATAACTTAGTTCAGCTCTTGATATACACCGTGATTTTTTAGTCGTCTTACAAAAGCAGTCCAGTTCGTGTATCCAATGACTAGAACACGTTCATGATAAAAAAATTGGTATTTATGAGATTTTAATAAATTTAAAATGCAATTTTTATTCAACATTATGACGCAATTCGTAGTTTTTTAGAAATACAGCTCTGCTACGAGAGCGGTCCGAGCCAATGCCGATTGCCGAGTAACAATGGTGAGGGGCGCGGGCGGCGGCGTTTTGATCATATTTAAGAGTATTTTCAGATTTCTCTTGTTTAATTTTTCTTCGTACTTATTATCTTAGTTGATGATAAAAAATAATAATCGCGCCTAGGGGTACTTTACGTCGGATACATGAACTGGGCTGCTTTTGTAAGACGACCAAAAATATCACCGTGTATAAGCAAAATTGTAAGAGTAGGTAGTGCAGGTACTAATATTTTATTCCTTGCAGGGGATACAAAACACCGACACAAAAGGCATTCCTTCGAACAAACAGTATTCTTGCTGCAAATATGGATAATAGAAAGTTAACCCGACTGGAGTCCAGCAGAAGTAAGTTTTGGAAAAAGAACTCTTATTATACTTAAAGAAGACATAACAACTCTTTTCTCTCGATAAGACTTAACTCTTTTCTCTCTTTCGCACATTTATTGATTTTTGATACAACATAATTTTTCGCAGGTTGCGTTACAGGAACATCATCGGTAGAACACATAGCTCCATTAAGCAATGTTCGCTTCGCAGTATTTGCTTTAGGATCAAGTGCTTATCCAAAATTCTGTAACTTTGGAAAGCTCATAGATACCTTCATTGGTGAATTGGGTGGCGAAAGAATCATGGATCTGTGTTGTGGCGATGAAATGTATGGACTTGAACAGAGATTCCGTTCATGGTCATCAGACATATTCCAGGTATGAAGAGTTTCTCGATATTTGTCTTGAATAACCACAAATTATGGGTCGCCTTAATTGGAATTAATTTATCTTTTGATTTTTTTAGGAATCATGTAAAACATTCTGCTTGGACGAATCTGACATGGTAAAGAATGCACAAAATTCACTTATATCGCTCCCAGCCACCGAAGAAACGGTCAGATTTGGCAAGCCTAGTTCAGAAATGCCTTTACTACAAGCATTAGAAGGTGGTTTCAAAAAACAGTTGATAACCTGCACTCTGAAAGAAAATCAAACCCTCGCGAAACATGAAGAGTCGAATACTGAGACGATATTTATAAACTTGGAGACAAAGGTGACAAAGGATTTACTTAAATACCAAGCATTAAAACATGTAAAATTATGCTTATTGCCGAAAGTTTATAACCCATTTGCTTAAATGTAAATCGTAAAATTATAATGTTGAATTCGTTACCAAGAGGATCATCATTCATAACATGTATCAAAGATCAAACGGAACATTAAAAAAATAAGCATTTATATTCTTCTTTCATTTCAGAGTGACATAAAATATGTACCAGGAGATCATATAGGTATATTAGCTGTTAATAGAAAAGAAATCGTTGATACAGTGCTAGCCAGGCTGAAAGGCGTTGATGACCTAGATAGCATAGTACAATTACAAGTCATGAAGGAAACACTAACACCAACAGGTAAAGTAAACATATTTATTGATTATATTATTCAAACGTTTTTTATTGGTTGTAACATTATCGCTTATGCGGTAGTATTAATTATTAATTGTATAAATTAGCGTGATAGGTCACAATAATTATTACAAAGAACTACCTGTTTTGTTTCGTGCAAAATAGTATGTATATCCAATCTATTAACGGTATGATAATGAATAAGCAAATATTAATAAAACGAAATGGTCATGGTCACTGGTTGTTAACAGAAAACAATTTACCCAACAGAAATTTTCTAGAAAATATCAATAGAATTTGATTATTGTTCCTTGGTTTCAGGTACTGTTAGAACTTGGGACTCATACGATCGGATACCCCCTGCGACCATCCGAAATATATTCACAAGGTTTTTGGACATCACAACCCCACCAACGACTAAAGTACTGAAGTACCTTGCCGATGCGTGCACGGACGAAAAAGACGCTGAGAAAATTAAAGAACTGGTTTCGGTAAGGAAAAATATGACTAAGGAAAATATAATACATATAGAAAAAAGTTACTTGTTTCAAGTACTTTATAAAATCCTTATTTTTTCAGGACTCAAACAAATATCACGACTGGATAAGTTTCTATTATCCGCACTTGGCAGAAGTTCTGGAGCAGTTCCCGTCATGCACGCCTCAGGCGTCTCTACTCGCTACGCTACTAAGTCCATTGCAACCAAGATTTTATTCTATATCTTCGTCGCTTTTGGCACATCCTCAAAGTATCCACCTCACTGTCGCTGTTGTTTTATATAGGACTGAAAGTAAGCTCTTTGAAAAATACCAACTTTTTATTCTACTATGAAAAAAATTAGATAATTTATTCTGCAAATTGCATATATCATTACATTTTACATGTCTTTTTTGAGATCGATGGAGTCGACATGTCCTATCTGAGTAGAAATTTCGAAACAAACTCAGGGGTCGCCGTCTCTTTTAAAGTCCAGACAATTATAAAATGCGAGTAAATATTGAGACTATAGTAAAACTAAACGAATTAATTGTTTCAGATGGCAAAGGACCATTGCACTACGGCGTGTGTTCGACTTATCTCCAAAACCTAAAACCTAGTGACGAAGTGATCGCGTTCATCAGATTGTAAGCTTTATTTCAAAAATCCATGTTCTTGACTAATTCGTGAGAGCAAAAACTAACTAAATGTGCTTTTTACAGTAAACCGACCTTCCACATGCCTAAAGATATTTCTGCACCGCTTATCCTGGTCGGTCCTGGTACTGGTATAGCACCGTTCAGGGGCTTCTGGCACCACAGAAGGCACCTCATCAAACGTTTGATGTCCCATAACCCTGGACCAATGTGGCTGTTCTTCGGGTGCCGATATAAGGAAATGGAATTGTATAAGGACGAAAAAGAAGTTGCGCTGAGTGATGGCGTACTACACAAAGCTATGCTAGCAGTATCAAGAGAGGCAGGTTCTCGTAAAGTAAGTGTACTTAGTAACTGTATCCATAAGTATCTCATAAGTATCTCTCCAAACCAATTCAATGTAGACTACACTCCCTGAAATCTCTGTAACATGAGGTGAACAATTATCTGCAATATTGAGATTTGTCTTCCATCGGACTTCAGTCAAAAGTCTAAAACCGATCGGTCCTGCTTAACTTTGAAACTCGAACATTAATAGATTTTGATCACCTATTTTATTTTATGGCCAGCAAAATTTGAGTTATTTCTTGAAGACATCATAAAACTATAATTGACTTTTAAATCTTCTTTTTCATTTAGAAATACGTCCAAACGCTGCTAGAAGATGAAGGTAAGGAAATAACAAGACTGCTGACGGAGGAAAGAGGCCACTTCTACGTGTGCGGCGATTGTAAAATGGCGGACGATGTTGAACAAAAACTCCAAGACATCATTCAGAAATATGCCCAACTGCCACAAGAGGAGGCGAAGGAATTCATCGCCATTCTACGGGTAGGACATGACTTATTTTTTCATTGTACTTTCGTTTGGAAGGTTCATTGTTAGAGAGAAACCTATGGCGCAGACAAATTATATTTTTCACACAAATGTTTGACAGGTTTCCTAAGATGCGTTAAGCAAGAATTCGACTAAAGTATTTGTGTACTGAAAATATCTGATATCTACTTAAATAAAAGTTTAACTTCGTTTTCATAATTGATGACAATATTTTTAATATATTTAACTCTCGTTGTGGAAAATAATGATTTTTTTCTATTTTTTTAAAGACTTCAAAAAAAAGGAGGTTATCAGTTTGATTTTCCTCTTTTTGTTTCAGAATGAAAATCGTTACCACGAAGACATATTTGGCATCACTCTCCGTACTGCAGAAGTACAAAGCGCATCCAGAGAAACCGCAAAAAGGACTCGTTTAGAATCTCTTAAGTCACAAAGTTCAACCGTGTCTACTGGTAATTTATAATTAAATAATTAAACAATAAATAGAATGGATATGTTGGGACCATGTTCAATATTTTTTTGCTCTTCGAAATATTTTGGGCAAGAAAACATTATTCGTATTTCAGTAGACATAAAGAGTATTTATATTTTTGTGGTTCAAAAAACAACAGTTTTACGTCTGTGTAGAAATATCTCCGAAATAGTTTATGTTAATGAAAGGCTTATACGGGAATTGATTTTAACCCAGCTTAAAAATTAAGTTAGAATTATTATTTTTTGACAATTTGCTATTGACTATGATTATCTAGTATGTTGCAAGTCGAAGGTTAGGGCGCCTACCAATACTTCTTAAAGTTAAAATGATTGTCATCATGAAAAAGGTCCCTTCATTCAGGCCGCTACGCACATTGTATCACTGTTTCGCTTTTACAATCATAATACCTACACAATTTTAATGGAACTGCAAAACTTTTTTATTTACTTTATATTTATTTAGATAAATAACTATAACATGTGCTTTGCTCTCGAGAAGATCAAAATTTTCGCTTTTATTATCTTTTTTTAATGAAAAAAATGTTATAGTTATTATTTAGTTTTAAGTGTGTATGTTAGTCTTTCACGCCCATCTTTTTAATATAGTTTCAATTTAAGCACTGAATAATAATAGTTTGATTTCTAAGGATAATTAAGAATTAAAAAATAAATTAGTAAAAAGCAGATTTAAACAAGAAGAAATAAAAGACATTTGTTTGGATATTTCGCTTTTAATGAATATTTCTTCTTAGTAAATAGTTACAAATAATTAGATTTAAGGCAGGCATTTGAAAACGAATACTAATGGCGGTGTTTAAAATATATACATATTTTAGAAAATAAGGCTTTTTATATGTTGATTTATAAAATCATTTTAAATGATCAATACAATATTTGACCACAAATAATAACGGCATTTATTCTGCCAAATTATAACAAATAAATAAGTCTGGCGGCCCCATACAAAATATGTACCTACTTAAACATTTTATTGATTTTGAGCAACTGATAAAACTGTTAGAATAAATAAAATATTTGTTATGTATGTCATGATATAAGAAATCATAATTTTCATTAAAACTGATATAAATTTAAAAGTGACTACCAATGAGGATTTTCTATAAAATCTACCGTAGTTACTATACGAAATATTTAAAATATTTTTCTTTATTAATATAATACTGATTCCTAAAGAAAATTTGCAACCTTGGTCGTAAGAAGTTTAAACTGACAGCTGCCATAATGTATCTTCTAGAGGAATCAGCATGTTCAATTACGAACCTCAAACAGCAAAACAGCCTAAATCTAGTTCTTATTAAATTTCAAGAGATTTGCATTTTTTTTGTAACAATCCGTATACATATTTTGGGAGCAATCCATGCTCATTATTTTTTTTATTTATAATAAAATATGATTAAAGATAACTCAAAGTATTATTCGTTTTATTTCGTGCTAGGAGCAGTACTTTAGTGTACGCGCAAATGCTAGTCACTTTCTGATGTATTTGAGCGGTGAGACTAGAAGTAGGCCATAGGCAAGTCACGCGACTTCAGACAGCTATCGATTGATCTTCTGTCCGAGTGGTTGAAGTCACCATGCCAAACCCAGCTCATCGGCACTCAGCGATCTCCTACAACCATTGGTGTGATTCACGAATGCAAGTTTTCAGTCTGGGTGTCTTTTTGCATGTGACTTGAATGTTTATGAAGCCCGCGACACGAAGATTAAAATTCCTTAATACGGAGTCGTTTTTCAAAACAAAGAAACTCTTTGATCTTTCATCGCTCACATAGCGCATTGGGTCGCCTCCTAGCATAGCGCGGACACTTTACTAGTTTCGCTAGCACATATCAACTTCTTCTCCTTACAACATGGTCGTATAGTTCGATCTGAGTGTATCTCGGTGAGTTTATTCTTTGCTTGGTGGTGTTCTGCCCCGGGTCCTGTTGGGGATCGGGACAAATGATCTTGTGGTCGTGACGGTTTTGGAATAGCAACCCTCTGTCTGGATCCATAACTGGCTGCAATGAGAAAATGTATCAACAATTATAATGACAAAAATAGAAAAATAATAAAGTTCATCACTAACGAAAACGTTTATTATTGGCGCGAAATGAAGACATAAGAAGCTATTACTACCGATCTAGTCTTTCTTTTTTCTAGCTTATAGTATCCTACTGCTGGACAAAGGCCTACGCTGAATCCTCCCACGCTACCGTGGAAAATTTTAATGATTTTTTTTTTGGCCATTTACATAACATTTTTGCACACACGTTATTAGTTACATTTTACGAAACAGTATTTCAATCAAGTTATATTTCCAACAGTTTTGCAGCAAAATTCAGCAGTATTTTTATGGAAAATTGGCAACACCTTACACAGCGATTTTTAAATATTACGTGCTCCTATCAAAGCTCTATCTTTCACCGGCAGCTGTTGCAATTGTTTGCATGTTTGGTGAGCGCTCTCTCGTAAATCATACTAGAGAGCCAATATTATAATAGAATTTTAAATATAACTAAAATACGATGGCAAACAAATTTGTTTACTCCCGATGACGTTGGCAAATTCAATTCTAACATTTATCATTTTCGTCTCTCTAAATTTAGATGTAGTTTTTTTAATCAATAGATTTAATGAGGTTTTCGAAACACTGAGTATTTTAATGGTTTATTTTATTTTTCTTAAATAACTCAAACAACGCATACATGAGATTTATCTAAAATTATTCTTTTCTTTTCTTATATTATAAATTTTCTTTCATTCTATTATTTCTGTAAAATCTGCAATGACCAAGCATGACACGGTCTGAACGGCAAGTTCCTTAACTTTTTTCTTACAAATTGGTGATCAAACGAACTCGTAAATAATTAAACTTTCTAATGAGGAAAGGAGGACTTTGAAGGAGTTTAACGAAGCCATTACTTGGTTAAGTTTTTATTGAATAACGTTTACCAGCAGATTTTGAACGTAAACTACATGAAAGTGAATTTATAAATAGTACTGTCTCCATAGATTTTGGTTTTGGTGTGTCATTTTATAAAAACCCCTTAAATAAATAACCGATTGATATATTTCAGTGCGGTTAGTATGATTAATTTAATTATCTTTATTGTTGGATTTTAGACGCATTCTATTTTTAAACTGTGTTTTTTGATAAAACTTAAGGTCATTAAAGATTCAAAACAAATTGATTATAGTAAGGAATGATTTGCATACTTTGCGACATATTTTGCTCAATACAGGGGAACAAAGTTTGAGAACTATGCAATAATGTTCGCGAAGTGATGCAAGACGTCGATATCGTTCGCCGAAATATCTAACCTCGAGGTTTCAGAGTATATCAGGTTTCAAGAAACATTTTAAATATCTACAAGTAATCAAATTTTATTATTAACGATAATAGTACCTATCAGTCACTTTTTTTCTTTCCTGTTGTGTTATATTAATAATAAGTTGAAAAACTATGACCATTCCAACGGCTGCTTACTCGAATTCAATTTTTATCTATTAATATTTTAACTATTCCACAATCACGGTCAAGAGTTTGTTATACGCTGGACATATAACCGACTGATATACGGACTTTCGAATAGACTTGCGGAGCCGAAAATTGTTTATATTTTACATTTTGGTTATGGAACCCTAACAGCTAGGCAGGCCTTTGTTCTACAGTGTGACAAGACGCTAACATCATCATCATCAGCCCATATTCATCCATTGCTGGACATATTCGCAATTGACTACCAAAGACTCCCCAATCGATTGACACCAACGTCATCGATGTCTATCTTCATCCGACTAACAAACGCTATAATATTATACAACCGAATAACAATAATGAATATTACCTTATAATTCCTGCTAATATTACTGCGAACGGTTCCATGACGCCAGTGATAGTATCCGAGATCATTGTCCCTGGGCCACAGCATCTTGCCTCCCTTGAAGAACGGGGTCCAGTTCTCAGATATGAGTCTGTGCGCGTAGTCGATGTAGCCTGATATCTCGAAACCACCCTTCGTGAAGTGGCGGATGAAGATTATGGACTAGAAGATGAGAATGGAGGTTTGTTATACGTATTAATGTTTTTTGATAATGGTGATAAATATAACTATGTATAATTTGGAATAGAATAACGAGCCGCTCGTTGAAATATCCTACTTTTTCTAAGTTCATTACCTCAATAAAATTGTGATTTGAAATGCTTTTGATACATCCTGACCCATTGGCGCTTTTTATCGGTTGTCCAGACGCTTGCGAATCAGGTGTTGTTCCCATTAAGCATTAAATCCACGGAAGTTGATGATGCGGCATCTATGTAGGTTGTTCTAATAACTGATACCTACCGTTAGGTTACATATGGGAAATGGCTAGGTCGGACAAAAAAACACTATTTTTCTTCCTGACTATCGATATTTTCTAATTGGTGGAAAAATTAAAACCACGAAAGTGCTCAAATGTCTAAGTTTACCTGTAGCAAGCCCACTCTGTTAGCTCGTTCTCTGACAGCTAGTTCCCTATTGAAGGAGTCATTTAAGTTGGCTCCCTCGCTGACCAGCACATACGGCTTGCCTTTAGGGTACACGATCTCATGTATGACTTCACGACGGTTGTAGAATTCCCTCTCAGTCAACGTGTCACCATAGGCCCTGAAAATGAATGTTCAAAGAAATTTACTCGCAGTACTCTGGTTCTTAAGGTAACGTATCTAATGGGTAACAGGTTACCCTCCTATGATATACTCGTATATAAGGTATTAAGTTACTCTTAGAACATGCATGCTCTTATATAAAAGTCATCTCGAACCATTAGAGACAATGTCCAAATTTGATATAGCTACTTTTTCGGTCTTTATTATTTTTACCTCTAAGAATATCATTCTTATCATCATTTCGACTGATACAATCATAATTCACAATGGAAGTTCATCGTACTTTATCTGTGATAAAACGCGAGGGCCTAGACTATACATAATGGACTCATTATAGATGCTGTTTTATACAAGTAAATTGTAAGTACCTGTATCCAAGAGCCGCGATAGTTCTGGCAGATGCTATGCTCCTCAAATTCCTGAGATCAGCGATTTCTATGAGCGAATCCAAATAGTCCTCCCACGTCTCGAAGTGAAGCAATTTTCTGTCGGCTTCTATCCCCGGCGCGTATTCGTTTTTCTTCTCTGCCATCGCCATTTTTAAGGATTAATAAAAAAATCTATAAAAAAATAATCTAATGTAAAAGTCAAAAATAAATTTTCATCTCAAAAGCTCAGTTACAAATTGACAGCGCCAGAGGTGACGAGAATTTGGAGTATTTTAAAAGTTTTTTTTTAAGTTTTGGCCCACAGAGATCTGGTCGTATAATTTTAAGGTTTTAATCAATGCGGCATTGCTTCAAACCTCTTTAGATTCTAGTATATTACTTCAAACTTCAACACACCTGTATCGGTAATATTATGGCGAGCAAAAAATTTTTTTCGTATGGCACTCACCGTAAATTCTTACATTTTCTAAAAGAACATAACGTCCGGGCACTAATCGAGCTTCAGACAAATGAAATAACAAGTATAAAATGGAAATAGATTTCTCTCTTCTCTTCTTTTTACTCGAGAATGCCAGAGCAGTTAATACTGCGTAGTTTCATAACTGAAATTATAGTTACATCATATTTTTTGTACTCTCCACTCTTTATGCTAACCCGGGCTAAAGATAGGTTACGTGGAAATTAAAGAGAAATTCAGATTGTTTTCCTGTTAACCAATTAGTACGAAATTCATCGTATTTGTGGATGAAAAATTTGCTCTTTTTGTTGCTTTCTTCGAAAGCTTAAATACGGTAAGAGCTAATCGAAATCCTAATCCGCATTTTCACACAAATTAAACAGCTCAATCCTCTTTTTTGTAATACAATTTCACTGAAAATAGCCAAAAAGGTTTTGAGGTTGAATAAATTCGAAGTCACTTCATGCGCTTCATACTTCTAATATTGTTGAAATGAAACTACTTTTACGGAATTTATCGCGGTTTAATTTTAGATTTTAGTTCCCGACGTTTAGGTCGGACCACAAATAATTAATTAAAATATGAAGGTAGAACGAGCAACATCTTCTGTCAAGACGAACACCATCTCAGTCTACCCGTGACCTATACCTGCAAAGGTGTCCAAACGTAGGAAACTAAAATGTAAAATTAAACCGCGATAAAATCCGTAAAAGTAGTTTCATTTCAATGTCTATTACGCGTAATTCTAATATTGTCTTGAAAGCGAATAGTTTCTGTTAATATTTAATGTGAAGACGGCATTCGATTCATATCACATTTCCATTACATCTGAAGCATCCTTTTGCCATTTATTTAAATATTAATATTGTCTCTTTATATTGCCGATTGTGATTTCCCTTTGTTATGTTAACGATATTCTTGATGTTTATTTATGGTTCACGCTGTTTTAGGGGTTTGGGTAGGTTGACTTTAGTGGTGCAGCGTTAGATAAGTACCTAATAGTGTAATATGGTCTTCCGTTTTTTTTTTCATTATGACCAAAATTGGATTGCCCCTTAGAGGTGTAAGTTGAATTAAGATGAAAATATTTTAGTGTCTAGTTTTCAATTTCGCATGATGAAAATTACGTCACGTATTTCGAATATTGCGACACCAAATTAAGAATCTACGTGAAGTGGCTCAAAATGCATTGTAGCAATGTCAAGTAATATCCATAGCATACTCGATATTCTTGTTACTCGTAGTTAAGTCACCCTGATTTTCGTAGTAAAGTGGACTGGACAGTCGTTACACATTTGACATTATTCAAGTCGACAATAAATTAAAGCTCGCAGTCAACTCGACTTGACATACGTAACTGAACCTGAACTCGTTCTGAAGCTCTCTCTCACTAAAGTCGCTAACTAACGTTCTCAGAATGTACATGTTTTGTATCTCCTTGACGCTTGAAGCCAAGCCGACTTGATATTTTCAGTAAGGTAGTCGACCTTATATTATATTTGGCGTATCCAAAGCACAACACGTTATTAATAATAGGTGCGTAAAATAAGCAATACAAATAACCAATGTAAACTGTACAACATACCTGCGTTGTCAGTGTATACCACAAAATTCCAATTTTGAGGTTAAATTAACTAGTAATTAAACAGTGAGGTTTCAATATCCATTGCCTTTGTGGTCTTGTTAATGTGGTTAATGTTAATTGTAAACTATGAAATTACAGTTTAGTTTATACGTAGGTACTACTAGCTGATTCAGCGAATCTGAGTATCTTGGGACATATGACTTAAATGTTTGTGTAACCCTCCCTGGCACAAATAATCAATATAATAATTATATGAATACGGAAGTCATCTTTAAAAAAAATGTTTCTATGCTAGCTTGTCGCTTCGTGGCAATTGATTGGGCATTTCCCTCTTTACTTCAAGTCTGCACCAACGGAAAAGCACCTTTATTGTGCCAGTCGGAGTTATTGTCGAAAATCACGCGAATCCGCATGCAGGGGATTATGACTTCATACTACCCACAGATGTCAACAATTTTGATCGTTTTCATACATCACGTAGTTGACATACTATTTGTGTGATTACGTTTTATCAGTCTTGCAGATATTTGTCACGATTGTTCCTGTAGCCAATTCATCCTTCACATTCTGTTTACGTTGCAATAATATGTTTCTTTTATTTGTTTCAAACTACTTTAAAAGGAATCTAGTACAGAGAATGCTTAAGGCAAATGCACTTCAGACTGAAAAATGTGAATAGTTTTTTTTTACTTGCTAGTGGACTAACTTACTTATTTTTTACCTTTTAGTGTCCTCATCATCAGTTTGTAACTTTTGCCAAGCGTTTACTACTTATACACCGTGATTTTTTAGTCGTCTTACAAAAGCAGCCCAGTTCATGTATCCAATGACTAGAACACGTTCACGATAAAAAAATAGGTATTTATGAGATTTGAAAAAAAATGCCATTTTTATTCAATATTATGATGCAATTCGTAGTTTTGTAGAAACACAGCTCTGTTGCGAGCGCGGTCCGAGCCTTGTATCAATGGTGATTTATCATTTTTAAGAGTATATTTCAGATTTCTCTTGTTTAATTTTCTTCGTACCTACTTATTATCTTGTTGATGATAAACAAATAATAATCGCGCCTAGGGGTATTTACGTCGGATACATCAACTGGGCTGCTTTTGTAAGACGACTAAAAAATCACCGTGTATATTGGACATACCGTGTCTTTTGCCTACACACAAAATTTTAAAACATCTCCCTATCAGAGGACTTTTTGGGACCTCGTCTGCCTTTCAAAAAATTAACTTTCCGATATCGCGTGGGTTTTAAAACGATTTGCGTAACATCACTTGACATTTAGGGATGTGGTAGAGTGTTTCGGTTTTTGGATACATGTCATTATTTGAATTAATGATATGTGGGTAGATATTGGGAAAATGTTTTCTAGCGTTGAAATTGTAATTAAAATTGAAAGCTTTTTAAAGACTCGCATCAATGCGAATTTCGTTGAAATAAGCAAAAAATTGACCGTATAACCGTATGATGACCGTATAAAATGTTGTTTAAAATCGATTTTTATTATTGTTTATAACGGCTCTTGAGATACAGCCTGGTGACAGATAAACATATCTTAACTAGTAGAATGCCTCCTCCCGACTGATAACGATTATCAATTGCAAAAATAGGTAGAATTTCCGTTATATACTTTCCAAATGCTTTGACTAAAACATAAAAGATACCAATATTTACTCTAAACCACTCTAACATCTTACATCATTAAAGGCCATTACCCTTCCATGAAGTCTCTCTGAATCTTTAAAAGGACAGTTTTTAATCTATGTGCATATAGGAAATAAGATCCATCTTGTGCTCATGCAACACTTGCACGTAATTCAATTTGCTGTCTCAGCTCCTTGAAAACGCGCGGCGGATACATACCCATTAAAAAGAGATGATGAAATAATTGAAACACAGTATCTGTATTGAGAAACGCAAGACGGTAAGTTTTTTAATATTAAACTAGCTACTCAACCCTGCTTCGCACTGGTGCAATGCTAATTTACCGACAGATTTTCTTGAACCACCTTAGCAAACACAACTTCGCAAATAAATTTCGTTTAAGAACGAAATTTTATCAAAAAAATGGTTATACCTTATAAGAAAGATATGCTGTTGCGCCTGCTACTATCTAGGTACTAATACTGAAATACCGCGATTGTAACTAGATGCTAACTTAAATATTCATCAAGGAACCACCACACACTACCATGGCAGTTATAACGACGACTTAGACCAAATTAACCCTCAATGATTACAATACCAGTATGGTGAACCGTAAGGTACCAACTTATTGTAATACAATGGGATAAGATGACAGGACAGGTGTTCCAAGTTTAATTTGGGACAAGGGCCGTATATATTAATATAGATTTAACGACAACCATTCAAATATCCAATTATGAATGCACCTTTACCACTAGAAGTCGGGAAAACTTGGTTGATTGTTTTGTTTCCCGCCACTTGGGTTAGGATTCGTTTTTGTTATGATGAAGGTAGATTTTGGTCTAAAATTTTAGATGATTAAAACTGTTTTCAGCAGAGATTTTTGGAGCTTGTTTCCTTCTGGACTCTTAGCACAGGATAAAATATTATTTAACTAAAGAGGTGGCATGAATAAAGTTGCATCCTTGCATCCATTACGAATCAGGTTTTAATTAAGATTTAGCGACTGATTCTCGAGTACGTCTCCAACAGAAGAATAAAATTGAATAAGATTAAATGAAAGCGTAAAATTCACGGTCATTACTGAAGGAACTTGCAAATCGTTCAGAATAAACCTATGAAGCATCTAAATTGAGCAGAAGAAAGTGCTCTCTAACGACAACTTCTTTTAAACCAAGTATAAGATTTGAAAGGCCCTTCAGACTTTTCCGGAGTTAACATTTATCGAGTTTATGCAAATGCGAATTGAAATGAATTCATGAAGCTCTACCAAATAATAAATCGGAAATACTTTTTTTTTTCTCTATTGTTATATTTTATATAAAATTTTGAATTCCTATGATATTGCCATACTAGTGAAAATAAAAATAGTAGAATATTTGTTTCGTAGAAATGTATTGTTCGGGAGTCAAAAGGATCTGATTGTCGTGTGAAACCAAACAAATAATCAATTTCAATAGATAGTAGGCATATTGAATGGAGAGTCGTAGCTTTATATTTATATAACAATGTATTTATATTCATTACTGGAAGATTTAGTACTTCTAGTTAAAATACCACAGTATAATTTTATCAAGCGTCCACAACATACCATTCAGAGATTTCAGCCCAGTAACAGAAATGTTGAGCAATTATTATCATTAAAATATTCTTTATTACAATCCGCAATTAAAAAACGAACAGCAGTACATTGCAAGTAAGCGCCTGAAAGTATTTTTTATAATTACGGTGATATTAAACTTGCTGGTCCGACGAACTTTGCTTGGCTGGGCTGATTCGTGAACCTAAACTATTCAAGGCACCTACTAAACCATACAAAAAAAGCATTCAAATCGGCCTAGCCCTTTGAAAGGAGTTCAGTGACAAACACACGTAAAAGATAGTAAAATAATGCAAATCACAGCACAATTATCTTTAAAATAAAAGCCAAAACAGCAAATAGTAGATTAAAATTATTAAGAGGGATATCTAAAGCAAAACGTTCGTACGTATCTAGGTGTAGTAAAACAGTAATATAAATACGAACAAGGTACAAGACAAGCAGACATTAGCATTCTAGAGGTCCTGTTATACTGGGATAAGCAAAGTTTTGTGGATCTACGTCATAACTCGTAATAAGATGTTGACTGTGGACCTATCACAACATCTTGAACTAAGACCGTGACTATTATGGAACAGAGATGAAGCTCTACGTGGTGTAGTGCTGTCTCGCTCCCACATCTAAACAGTTTCACTTTAAGAGGTGGTGGTACATACCTTGAAGAAGTAATTGTGGTAGGAAAGCGTGCATTTAGTTTGTGTCGCTATATTGCAATGATAACATGAAACTGTACCTAAGTTCTATACTATAATTTATTCTAATAAATTCTGAAGAAAGATAAAAAAGCACGTGTATTATTTGGTCCATTTCAAGCCTTTATCACGTTTTGTACTTCACTGCTTTTGTATTCATAGTGTTCACGGTAGGTGGCGGGGTTGTTACTTGTCTGCATGTATTCATGCATATCTATGTTTTATTACTAAAATTGAGAAACTTATATTTTTCTTTCCATAATACTTGAAATATACTTACATTATAGTTAAATGCATTATCTTATTATTACTTAGTGGTTTTTTTTTTGTTCAATTCCCATCCTTCTTTAAAATAATAAAAGTCATTTGAAGCTGGTTTCTGAAACACATTTTACAAATAATTAATGATATTTTATTTAAAGTCAAACTTTAGTAGAATCAACTATTAATAAATTATTAGGCTAACTTAAAATATACATTTTTTAATTTATTTATCTTTAAACAAAAAGGTAGGTAACTTATTAACTAAGCCCCACAAAACCACAAACCTATTGTTATAGATACTTTATCATTCATTTATTTTATCGATTAAAAAGGAAGTAAATTGAATATACTTCCTCAACACATATCCTGAATGAAGAGTCAGACCTATTTTGATCCTTATCTCAAACGAATGAATTTATGAGCTTCTAGTAGAAAACAATCATCATAAAGTGAAAAAGGAAAACCAACCTTTCCTTCAGTGACTCGTCATAAACTCAAAATCTCTTGATATGAGATATTTGTTTAGAAAAGTAAAAAGAAAAACGATCCCTGTAAAGTTAATTAAACGGAAAATATACTCGTTTAATGGTTACTAACATATTTCTATAACATTTTAAAGAAGGATTCTCGCTCTTAGGAATTTAATGTTCGTGTCATGGCTATTTGAAAAAAAAACATTCAAATCACATGGCAGCAAGACACCCAGACTCAGCAACATAGCATCTTCATGTACCTACTAAGGCTATCCGTGCAGTCAAAAAATAAATAGTGGTTCCCTTGTGGTACAGAAATCGCAATATTTACTTATAGTAATATAGGTCATGTGATTTCGACCTCGCTGGCTAGTGTATGAAAAGTACGGAAAATTTCTAAGTTTCCGACTTACACTGGACCGGTTTTTTAAGTTTACCATTTGAATCCCAAATAACTATTTTTTAATCTTTAACTAAATGCAGATGTAAACATTGAATAACCGGTTTAAGTACTTTATGGCTAAACAGATTTAAAACAAATCTTGATTAAGCCCTTTCTTAGCATTACAAATGAGTTTCTAACGTAGAGGTCGAATATTGACCTTACGGTCACCCCATCAATAAAATCTAAGTAATAATCCGAGAAACTGTTCCACAAACTCCGTACCCAGAGGATAAAACAAGAACCTCTAACTAAGGCTCTGTCGGTCTGTCTATCCATCTTTGATTTCGCTTTAACAGATACTTAAAAGAATAAAGTAAATGTTGAAGTTGGCTCGCATTCAACATATTTCAGCCGTTGTTTTTAGATTATTAGGTATAATTAATATGATTATTAATTGTACACAAAACTGTAGAACGTATACTGATTATACGGAACCTTGAGCATACAGTTTAGTAGGTAAAGCTTTTAAATAATTTTTAACTATAAAAACAGTCGTATAACTGGGATGTTATAAACACTCTAAAGTCGAGGTCTCACGATTATAACAATTAAAATATACTCATTTTTTTCTGAATATCGCTCAAATTATGAAAGTAAAAAGACAAGGACAATATAAATATTTTTTACATGATGTTGACCACATCACTAAAATAATTTTATGACCACACCAATCTGAGGATAACAAAAATCCACTTAAGTCGAAATCAAGAAGCACGAAATTCCTTTTTCTCATAATATCAAAGGGGATCTAGGGGTCGGGTAAAATATTATAATATCTGTGGGATCAGTGGGTTGTATCAATGTATGTGCATGAAATTTGTTTTGTTTACGGAAACTAATGTTCTGTCGATATTTTGAATAGTTGTTTTTTGTTTAATTTTCGGTACATACCTTTACTTTTTGTAATGAAATTCGTACTCCCTCGGGGGAGGAAATGGGTTGTGTCAATTTTTTACTGATTAAGCCAGAACCGATGTGCTACGTCATCCACGTTTTTGTGTCGCTGTATGAGAATGCGTTGCAATCCTCCATACACCCGTATTAAAAGCCTGTTTGTTATACTGAATATATTTCAAGAGACATTTAATTTTTTTCCAAAAGAAAAACGTTAAAAGGTGTCATTCAACAAGATTTTTAAACTTTAATGTTGCCATTTATTTCACTTCCTTGTAAACAAGAGGAAGTCTTATTTAATCACTTTTAACCGAAAATTACCTTATAGCCTACGATTATATAAAATTCAAAGTTGAATAACTCTCAAAAGAATTCTAATTAAGATTGTTTACAAAAGCCCTTCATTATGGAGAGCGAACGGACATTTTTAGCTAATACATCACTTTTAGGATGGACGAAATATAAACAATATTACTGAAACATATCATTGGTGGCCAATGAAAAAGGAGTACCTACCAGTTTTAGTGACACATTTAAAAACGGACTCTTAACTTATTCTCACTCTTAACTCTAATGGTTAGGTTCAAAGAAATAATAAAAACAGTTTAAGCGTAAAAAAAATGCCCTGAGGATCTCAAAATTTTATGGAAACGTCATTTTGTATGTATTTTGTCAATCGATTAGATTCAGGTGTCATGTGAGCTGTCATCCTCATACATTCGAGCGCTTTCTATCAACTTTTTATTTGTTACTTTGCCAGAGGGGCCGCTAAGTAAACGCTAATACTTTTACTTAATTTTATAAGCTTTTTCCATTGAGTATATTTTAATAAATCTCTCTGCAATGTAGAGCTTACTCAGGTACTTGCTCCATTTAACGTACCACCTTGACTCCTTAGGGAGATCACACATCGTAAATCAGTAACAAACACGTTTCTTATTTCTAAGGAAACTGTGTAAATTACTTTTTCTGGATACCATTTGCTGATGTATTTCGTTATGCATTGTTGATTTCACAATGGTTATTTGACTCGGAGCTCGTGGCTAAGCTATAACTAAATAGTTGATCGATCACAGAATAAAATACGGTTGATACGGTCCGTCCGTGGATGGGTGACCAAACACGTCGCTCCTTGTAAAGCACTTTCGGTTAAACTGGAAGAGACCAAAAAGAGCAAATGATAGTCTGGTACAAAAATTCAAGACGTGTCGCCACCTGGAACTGAGTTGCTGACGTCAGCTTTGTTCAGCCCAAAAATAGTAAAATGAATTACCTAGTCAACCTACTACTCAATTCCAATTCTTATAATCACAACTTTCTAGCTTCACTTATACACACATTTGACACATTGAAAGTAAAACAAATCATGCTCTAAGAGTTTGTTGTTATAACTATATTCTTATTCATACACATGAAACAATCATAATGTTTTACATAAAGTCAAAGTGTACAAAATCAACTAGTTCATGCTTCGTTAGGACTCCACTGTTTGTGTCGAGTTGATGTGTTCCCTCTGTTCTTGGTAAACATGCAAACATACATTTTCGCGTGGCCAGGAAACGCGCGACAATTTCGATGTTTTTTTAAGTAAGATGTTCTTAGTGTACCTTGAAAATACGATATTATAAATGATATAAAAATAAAAACAAGAGGTAAAAACCATTTTATAATTTTTATGTTAAGTATGTTGCAATACTCGGGTTCTTTCAAACACTTTTAAAAACATACTTTGAAATACCTATTAATCAATCTGCACTTGATCGAAGCTCTGAAGATCAAAAATTCATTACTACAAGTGCATCAGGATTCATGTCAAGTAAAGTGATTTTCTTGAAAATTCTGAAAGGTATGTTGATAAATTAAGCTTAGGTTATGCTGGTAACTAAGAAGTAAGAACTTGAAAACATTTTTGTTAAATCTAATATAGACTCCTATTCAAGCGCGTCTATTCACTTACATTTGTTAGCAGCTTTATCGACTTCGCTCAATTTTTCGGAAAATTTGTTCTGATGCATCCAGATTGTTACGCCATCTCATCCTCGTCGTCACATTACGTTGGATGAATACTACATATACAATACACCATACTTTACCCCAAGAATAATCGGGCAAATGACAAAGAGTCATCCTATTTAAAACTTGGTCTTTGACACCAACATCAGCTTCGAATATTTGATATATGACCAAACCTAAAACTATAGTCTTATTCATCATTATTTTGTTAGACATAATTTACATTTGTATTTGTTATAAATTTGTTATTTGTTATAAATTTATATTTGTTAAAACCCATGTGCTAACTTAGTAGCCAACCATTATGAAACACGCATATTTGTCCTTTTTACTCAGTCTCACAGGAAAGTTACAATTGTTCCAACGATTCACGACAACTGTGTAATACTGTTCGTTTTGTTAGTGGAGTGGACTCAATTATTTATTAACACGGGGATAAAGGGATTAGTGCCAAAGGCATTGCTGGGAGCTAGAAAGGGTGTCTATTATGTAAAATGATGTATTTTCAAGTCTTACTTAGTGCTTTAATTATTGTTGTGAGAAGCAAATCAAATGGACAGTGGGACAGTAAAATGGGTAGAATGTACATTAGATAAGCTCTCAAGAATTTTAATTGCCTTCATTTTGTTTTTATTTGGATTACCGGTGACTTTATAGTTTTTACCGATGCGAATTACCTTGGCCCTGCCATTAGGCCTTAAAAAAACATTGATCATTCGTGATCAAAGCAAAATCGCCACGGCATCTTCAATACAATTGATTCAGGTGACGTCATTTTTGCCATTTTGCACATGCATAAGTTCTTTAAAAGTCAGTTAACACGTGATGCAACGAAAAACGTGGTCAATTAAAAAGTCGGCAAAAAGATTTACTATAAACTCTTTTCTCATTTTTCCACAACAATAGCTTTTAAAACGTAATGAAACCTCCATAATGCAACCTGGTGCTACCACAGTACCGTAATGAACTATTTATCGCACTAAAAGTCGTCGTTAAGTCACCGCGGCGGGCTAACGGCCGAGTTATTAGAAGCAGGCGACAATGCTGTGTGATTGTGTGAAGTGAGCTGGCGCGGCCAATAACTGGATACTACTATGGAAACTCACTATGTATACTTAAACGTACCTTAAAATTAAAAAAATGCATGAGACAACATGGTCCTGTCTTCCCTGTTGAACTTGAACCTATACAGAACTTAGATTGGCAGCAAAATAATGGGTAAAATAGTTAGAAAAAAAGTGGTTATGATATAAAATTATAAAATACTACAAAATATTGGCTTAAGTAGCTTTCAGTTTAAACAAATAATAGTACTACCCATTTAGAAGTATTTTATCGTTCTAAACACAAACGGATAATTTACGGTGTGACATTAAATAATAGTTTTCAACTAGCATCAAGAATAAGTAATGCACAGATGGTTTATCCATAAAGAAGTAACTAAGACTCCTTACCTCCTCTATGTGACTTATGTAAAACAGAATGTTTACAAAAAGAAATACGAAAAAGTGAAACACTTCTCAAGTACTATAGTAGGGGCGGTGACACATAGACTGCCAACAGACTATAACTGTAACTGAACATAACAATATAATACTTTAAACTATTAGAGCTTTGCTCTGTTTGTTTGTTGTCTGCATTTTTCTGTTAAAGTATCGCAATCTCTGGTACTAGCGGTGTCTACAAGAAATGCCATTTTTTTAATATGGAGATTATTTTAAAAAGGTTTATTTACGGATTAGTGGGCTAATACGCGATTAATAAAAATGTTATATTATAAATGTGGAAGTTTTTAACTATGAATTTAGACGATACGAGTGATTGAGGTATTTCTTTCTAACTTTGGGGTTTTTTGCTATGTTGCTTGAATATTATGTATACCTTTAATACGGGATTCGTATTTATGAAAAAAAAACACATCTAGAAACTAGCTAAAAAAATCAAGTCATGTTATTTTCGAAGTAATTTTAAGATATAAATCCTGTATATACATATCACACTATATTATTAAGACCCTACTTACTTTGTAGTCTCGTAATAAAACGGCTTGCACGCCATCCAAAATACTTCACTCAGAAGCGAACAACGATATAAAGTTTCCCCTTAAAACAGCAAAGAAAACTTGAACCCCATTTTATTTTCGACGGGCATTTGTAATATCCCCAAGTAGGTTGTAAATGAATATTTAAAAGAAGCTGGATAAAGTCCAATGATCGTCGAGTCTCAAAGACTGAACTTAGGAGAACTATTAACAGGCACTTACACAACTTAGGGAATCTAAATCTAGTATCAGGTTTCAATTTATTTACGAGACGACCGAAACTCGACAGTTAATCTGATTTATTAGTTTAAATCAAGATTTTCCGTTTAATGAAAACTTTTCTCTTATTACTAAATACTTAGAGTTTATAATCTAATTTAACTCGTAATTTGTGATGTCCTTGCGGTTCTATGTAGGGATTTCTACGCACGAGGTGTAGGTTCGATCCGAACAGAGCCAAAGTAATTATGTCATTTTTCAAATTTCAATATCACTGACAAACAGTGTAGGAAAACATCGTAAGGAAATCTAGATTCCAAATATTGGTATCTGAAATCGGCAATCCTCAGCGAGCTAGCATGGTGATCAAACCTCAAACGTTTCCTATATCGTTGTGGGGCGTATATAGGCTAATATTATAAAATAATAACAAACTCATATTTATGAACAATATTATTTTACTAACCTTAATAATTTCACCTTGTTTTTTAGTTATCACCTCTTGTTTTTATAATAATTTCAACGTTAAAATTTGAGTAGTAAAAGCATTCCATTTCCGTATTTCGGATTATATCCAACACTACATTTCTCAATAAAGTATTTGTATTTGCACATACGGCTGGCAAATACGCATCACTAGTTTCGTTTATTTATTTTTCAATGCTTTTACCGAATGCCAAACACAATGGTAAAATAAGCAAAACGAAATTGCATCGCGTTTGGATAAAATATAATACAGATTGTCAGACTTCGTTCGATATAGGAGTCAAAATTATGCAAAAACAATAAAAGAGTAAATAGGATGGAACGAATTGAACAAACTTCGGGAGAGAAGATCTTGTTTTCAATTTATGAGTATAAGCAAAGGAAGCGAACAACTGGAAGCGCAATAGAAATTAATTAAGATAAAATATTCCGAAATGTTACAGACGGAGCTACAGGTGCCATTTTTGGAACAATTGTTTTACTTTTTTGCTAACTTTGTTCTTCGATGTTTTAAGTAATGATATAGTTTAGTAAAACTATAAGGTTTATTTTCCTAACTCAGTAACCTAATATCGGAGAAGTCAAATAAAGTCAGGGAAGTAATACACTCTACAGGTGGCTAAAAGCCGATGTGTTACGTGACTTGCAATACTCCCTGCATTGCCAGTGCACTGTTAGTTAAAGTACTATTATCGCAGACGTGCAAGCGGGAGAGCGCTCTACAATACTCTAGATGGCGTAGAGTGCCGTCTCTCTTCCACTCGTGAAAGTATATTATGTTAGGATGTGGTAGTAGGTTCTCGGTTGTGGACTTTGTCGGGGTAATGCATGGTCTACGTGCAACGATTCCAACCGATATAAATCAACTCGCGGAAATCTGGAGAAACATTTTGGACTTGCTTCTTAGTAGCTGGAGAAAATTTAGTAGATTTTTAGTTTGCAATGTATCTTTTTTTGTTTTTTGAACACTCTCTCGTTTATATTAAGTAAGTGCTGGTTCTGTGCATTTAGGGTTTCTAGAGGAAAATAGTAATAGTTTTTTTTTTACTGTTATTTTTAGTCTCGTTTTTTTTCTGAATAAACTTTGTCTTCAATGAGAAAATATATTATATTTTCATAAAAAAAGTGTGTATTTAGAATAAGACTTAGCGTGATAAACACTTTGTATAAATAACAAATACAACAAAAGACCAAAAAATAGAAACAACTTACTTCCATTTTCATTATATCGTCAACAGAAATACATCATGTGTGAAAATTCCAACTATTTAGCTATATGGTCCATGAGAGTCAATCTGGGGACAGAGGGACGGACAAACATTCAGGTTTATTAATATGTATTGTGTTTACCTTTTGGTTCAGGAATCCTATAAAAGGAATAGGCATTGATTTTACTTTGTACCTTTGGAATACTACAAAATCCTTTTCATCTTTTTACAATCCCCGAGCACCGATAACATCTAATACTAATTCTCAACAACAAAAGAAACAAAATCCAACGCGATTACACAAGAAACACGATCACATTCAAATCATAGATCTTCCAGGGAAATACGAAGTGGAAGGAAGTGCTTAATACTGCCACTGGTGCGCAAATTAGTTTAATTATTTGAGGACAGATTTGAAACCTTTGAAAACTAGGAGATTTGCCGTCTTTGGGTGCCAAAACCTGTGTGTATAGGACTGGCATAGAACCTTAGAAATGGGCGCGAGAAACGGCTTTGTAAAGCAGAGAAGCACTAAAGCTGGGATAGTGATGATGATTTTTTTTTCCTTTATGTCATGCCATCTTTCAATCCCGGGTAGAATCTGCAAACAAATAGACATTCCAGAAATTCACTTAGCTAAGTATCGTTACTAACGCATGCGGCCTTTGAAAAGCGGTAAGACAAGGTTGATCGCCAACTCCAAGTTGCAACAGGCACGTAGCCGAAGCCCCACTTCCTTCTCCTCCTCTGTTCCATTGGTTTCCTATCCTCAGTTTACCTTACTCAAACGTAAAGCTCGGAGATAAAAATAGTAACATCCGCGTGTCTACGAAACGGGATCGAGATGAATCAGCGGGTTGGCTTATTGCTGCCTTTGTGATATTGTTTGTAATTTTTGGGTGTTTGTTTCATAAATAAATAACGATGAATTTCTATGTTTCCTTGCATTACACCTATTTTTTTTGTGACTATTGTAGGTGTAGATTGTAACAGCATTGCATTAATTTAAAAGGATTTTAAGAAAGTTTTAGATAAAATTCAATATTGTTTCGGTCAAAGTTTACTTCGGCGACATTTTAAAAATATCAATTTAAGCAATTCTACCCTGCATTAGCATTAGGCACCAGTCCTGTGATAACGCAGAAACCCTTATTTTATTGCTTCCTTTTAGAGTTAAAAGAAAATAGTTTTGCTACATTCAGTCAGCATTTTCAACATTTTACGCTAGCTTTTCAAAAGTTACCGACAATCTTTATGAAATCATAATCACTACAAGAAAGCTTCCAGATGCGCCTCTACCATTGTCATACAAACACAAACAGGTAAAAATGAAATTAATATTCCTGTCACATCTCTTTCCGGACATCGTCAAAGGAAACAAGTTATCTCATGAACAATATTGCTACACGAAACCACAGCGCATCACATCCTCAAATTGCACTCGTACGCTTCAGAATTGTGTTTGCATTACTTTTGAAGACAAAGGACAGTCGGGAAAAGGGAAGATGGGAACTCATCATCGTCAACCTAGCATTTCCCAACTATGTTAGAGAGGGTGGAGACGGTTTCCAGTGTGACGGGATTCAGCTAAATAGTGTGTTTGCATAGAGCGACCTGAGTTAGAGAGAGTTAGTTATTTGGCAATACTGTTCGTCCGACTACCCGTAACCATAATTAGCAGACTGTGAAAGATGAACAGTATGAAATGGCACCCATAATGTAACGTGCTCTCCAAAAACCACCAAATGACATAAAAGGTCACCCTTACATATAACATGCCTTCCGAAATACGAAATATCTTGCTATGATCTAGATGGTCACCCAATCACTAAACGAGTGCGCCAATTATTTCTAAAATTGAAAGCGATCAAGGGAATAATTCTTGTTTAATTTACTTTTGCAAAAAAAACAGGCTAAAAATCATAGCCGTTACTTAGCCACGTGCTCTTCACACTTCTCAAGCTCAGAAAAAAGGAACTAACAAGTCTTAAAACTATTCCAATCTCCGTCCGCGTGAATTCTTTTAATTTGTACCTCAAGTGAATTGAATTCATAGTGAAACTAGAATGCCGAGTTCCTGCCAGCTCAATTCATTGAATTCTAACTGGTGAGGAAGAGACTCTACATTTGCATCTAGTTAACGTTGCTTCTAATTTGACTGACGCCTAAGCCGTGTTGCAGTTTTAGTTGGCGATGTTGAGATGAAGACAAAATCTGATTTTCAAGCAGAATTTCGGTTAGTTTGTGGCGATATGACGGTAAGTCTAGGCACATTTCGTTTGAGAGGCTTTTTGAAAGTTACGTTCGTAAACCTTATGATAAATAACAAAGGTTTGGTAGAAATGTGCTATGGTAATCTTTTTCCTAGTAAAACGGGGAAAACATCGGTGAGATCATGGTTTCTTTGGTAATAGTAAAAGTCTTCAATTAAAGAAGAAACAGTTATTCACTACAATTTTGCATTTTCTTTTCAGGTTTATGAATCTAATCATAAGGTGTACTAACGTTCTAAAAGTTACTCACAGAAATTAACAGTAAATGCGGACAACATCACATACATTGTTCTGAACCCAAAGTAAGTTGCTAAAGCACTTGTGTTATGGAATTCAGATACAACGAAGGTACCACAAACACCCAGACCCGAGACAATGTAGAAATGTGAATTTTTACATTGACCCGACCGGGGATCGAACCCGGGACCTCAGAGCTAGCGACACCTTGAAACCGGTGCGTACGCCACTCGACCACGGAGGTCGTCAAAAACACATTTTTTCCTTTTTCCTTCAAACATTTTTTCCTTCAAATCAGTCCTTACGCGTGGTTTTGTTGCAAGAATTCAAAGGAAATTTGTCACAAATCGTGTTTTTGACAAAGGCCTACAAATTTTTGGAGTTACATCAACCCTTACAAATTTGGAATAATTTGCATTCAGTACATATTTTACTCGGTGTTAGCTCCGCAATTGTATTTGTAAAAATTGAATCAAGCTTCGTTAAATACGAAATATATTTATAACATATAAACAAGACAAAACATTTTTTTTAAACGAATTTAAGTTTTGTGTCGTCGAAGGTTTCATGTCATATCATTCTGTAGGTTGACGTCAATATTATTATATAAACAAAATATAAACATTAGTATTCATACCACTGTTGCGCTTTCATCACTTCAAACTTCATACCATCCCAAAGCACTAGATTTGTAACTTAAAGCTGTGTGTTCCATTCTAATTTCAACTCTACACTAAAAGTATAAAATTCACTTTAAGTTGACATTATTACACCGCATTCTGGTCAATGTGTTTAAGGATAACATTGCTCAAGGAAATACTTCCTAAAGGCTGATTTAAGAACGATATACAATAATTTGCGGAACCACAAAGCTTTGGTACTAAAGGCTATACATCATTACCGGCCATGTATTCCAACTTGGTCGATAATGCTTGCTTCACCTAAATGAGCCTTTAAACTACTTAATTGTTGAAACAAACAGTTCAATTTATAGTGGTGTAGCAACATCAACTTGATTAGCTGAAAACATACCTAAAATAAGCTGAAGCTGAAAATTTGCTGTTTCACACCTATCTAGGAAAACTATTATATATTATGTACACATTTGTGATGTTATTTGAGGATTCAAAATTTCCTTATCGTTATAAAGACGTACCAACAGACAAATAATGTATACTGCAAAAGCAAAATAAATAATTCTATGGAAGTCACTCAACTTTCAAAATTGCAGTGACATTTTAAACAAGTTTTCTTCTTAAAACAATCTATCAACGATCAAATCGTACCAAAACACCCCAAATATAATAAAAATAAATATACAAAACACATCCAACCCTTACAATGCCCGTGAACCTTCATGCGGTATTTTTATAAGCGCCAAGCTTCATATACCAATTTACGTAGGTCTGTGAGACCCGAAAAAATGGCGGTATAAATAATGGGCACGTTATATTATTGTGATTTAAATCGAGACCGCAACGAGGTACGGTAATTGAGTGTTAATTTACATTTGTTAAGCCCTTAAATTGATTTAACTTTGTTCATTATTTTTGTGGTTAAGTTAAAACGGGACATCTGTTCGATTATAATTATTTACCTGTACGCTTTCGTTATGAAGCAATGGTGGATTTATTTGGTGTGGTTTTTTTTTCAGTGAGACAAACAGATTAAATATTTTCGAATGTTGTTATTTTAATACTTTTTTTTTGTAAGGTAATATTGGATTGATTGATAAGTTAAGAAGCGTCAGAGAATGTAAGGGCTGCTTAAAGGCTCAAAATGTTAGGTATACACTTGCCCTGCCTCGAGAACCAGTTAGAAAAATATTCATTTTTCTTTCATTCAACCCTTCTCGCAAAAATATCATCTCTCCATATGTCTGCCCGTAAACCCTTCATTATTTTCTAAGAAATGTGCCTTCATTTCTCCTTATACCATAAGTACGTAAATTTTACCTATTTTATACGTTCTCGTTATGTGCTTTAGGTCTAAGTTATTTTAAAATGTCTTCCTTTCCCAACACGGCGAAAAATAAACAAATGAATAAAATTAAGTCAATGACATCCGGACTTATTAATGTCCAGTCCATGATTTTTATTCCATTAATCCATTTATTATGCACAACGAATGTTTACGTGTGCAAATAATTGTCGGCAACGAATAACCCTGTCCGTGCCGCTTGTTACGAACTTAATTAACAGTTCAAACATCGCGATGGGTGTGATTTATTCGCTCCCATATCGGGTTTACATTTGCGTGACGACGCAGGGTTAAGGTACGTCTACATTTTAAGATAAATTTATTACGGACTTCCTTAAAGAAAACTCTTGGGAGGCTACCACGGCCTGTTAAAGTAAAATCGTTGAAGAAGAGTGACGTTATCACGCAGCAAAATATGTTGATGGTATTGACTTGTAATGCCAATCTCAATTAATGATACGGTGTGAGTATATTATTGTCAATGCATCAATTTTTAAAGATCCTCATTCTCGACTTCTTTGCCGCGTACAGACTGAATGAGGGAGTTGTTGGCGAATTAATCATGTACTTGGATTTTAAAAACTTTGAAAGCTGGCCCTCCTGTTATACTCGCTAACGGGTAGTGCTTGCGTGGCCTGGTTGGTCTACTGACCTTGGTCTTAGTAGTTGATAGCTTAATTTCGTAGTGTTTTCCAGCGTCTTCAAAAAATTAAATATTAATAATGATAATTATTGTATATTGTATACCATATTATAAGTAAAGACACACCGTCTTTGATGAGAAATTGGTTGCATCTTTTCTTCTCTCACGGAAAGAGCACTTAGGGTTGATAAAACTGGGTGCCGTCGAATTTGTCGAATTTGACCTCCAAACAGTGCTACTTAGTGGTATAATTTGAATGACTTGTGATTTTGATTAAGCCTGGACTCTTTAAAAGCGAAATGGTATTAAAAAAATAAAAATAATTCTGTCATTCGCTTTCTTTTGAAAATTACTTAATTGTATAACCATCTATTTACCTTATTACAGGTAGTAGTTACCTCGTCGAATTAATCGTTTCATTTCGTTTGCCTCATACGTTACGATTTAGAGTTTGTAAGTTAGATTAACTTGTCTCGAGTACTTTATAGGTACTGGCGGTGATGCGAAAGCTTTTCTTGTTACGGCTTAAGCTTTTAATTCTCTGTATAATGTTCGAAGTGATCCTGTCGATTTTAGTTTAATTTAATTGGATTATACACATTGAATAGGGAACTGTATGGAATGGAAATAAGTTTATTTTATTATCTTAGCTAATCCTAAGCTCTAGTAGGTATTACATGGAATTATCACTAATAGTGCGTAGTAAAATTTGTTTAAAAACGAGTGAGTCTCTGGCTCTAACACTTTGACTGAAGATTCTGTACGAGTAGGCAAAGGAAAAATAATTTTGCAATTAAAATTTTATTAGTCATCAATCACATCTTTGCCTGCGCCAACCATTGCTTTCCCTCAATGTGATAATGGCAACAGTGATACGACATATATGACAATTTCAAAAGTCTAGCTATCACGGTTCATAACGAGGAGACTTGCAGGCAGACGGACAGGCAGAATGAAAGCGTAGCCTTAGTAGGGTTACGGTTTTACCTTTCAGGTACGGAACCCAAAAAGGACTTGGAGTTTTATATTTTCTGTATGAACAAACCTTTACAAATGAACGTTTTAACGTAATTGTGGCAACGGAAAACATTTTTATGTTTTAGATTTTAGCATTGTATGTGGCTTTTTCATTTTGGGCAGAAGTCGTTTTAGATTGAGCCATACATAACAATTATGTGGACAAACGGAAATGGAAAGAGGTACTTAGTTTATTTTATTTTAAAATTTCTATATGACATCGAAGTATACACATTTCTTTTTCTTTTCTATGGATTTTCATCATATTCAAATATCCCTTAGTGTTGCTTTTTTAAGCCACAAATTAACCAGAACACAATTTATTAACACAAGAATTCCTTATTCAGATAGTCGTTTTTTAAGAAAATTCCTTCTTCTGAACTTCAACATTCTTCTTAAATTGATTCTGTCCATACGTTATCAAATACAAAAACATATTTAATCCACCCAACCCCTTAATACAGTACAAATGAGGTCCACTACATCCAAGCTTATTTATTTCCTACCTGCTTACGTGTGCCATCGGGAATCTATCCGAGTCTCAACTATGTGGTGCGAGCGACCGGTTTGTGGTGACAGCCAATTAATGACCGCTTTGATGTTGCCGGCTTCAAGCTTTATATTACATTGTAGTAATTGAAAATATATTGTAGAACTGGAATTGTGGAAGTTCTTTGTAGAGCTTGAGTGGGTTTTAATGATAGGATATAAACTATGGTTAAATACGAAGCGGAGTGTGGGAGTTCGACAAAGAACTAATGTTTGACCAATGACGAACCTCCAAAATATAACATTCGATGAGTATGACGATAGATATAAAAATCTATTTAGTATATCAGATAGATAACTAAAAATGTTAAACAAGTATTCTGCCTTTATCCGGACAATAAATAATCACACCTAAAGATAAAGATAAACTGGTCTAAAGTTCAGGAGAGTACGCTTGTGACGTAAGAAAGCATAATTTATACACAAAAGTGACGTCATGCGTAAGTTCCATTCACTATTTAATCAATTTATGTTTGCGGGACAAAAGAAAAAATTACAGTACCGAAATCGAAAAAAATATGTTGTCATCTCTATTGTCATAATGTAGGTAAACGGTTATGAAATGAAAACATCTCGCTTACAAATCTACGTAAGCAAATTTCAGGACCCAAGAAATTGTAGGTAGACCATTATTCAAGCAGACAAATCTACATTCTGACCTATAAGGTACACAAGTTGCCAAAAATAGCGGTATTTTATTCCCTCCCTGTTATTTTTACAAACGAAACCATTCAAGAGTTTGACAAATACCGGCGCTGTGTGGGAAGTAAACATTTTTGTAACGATCATCCTTGTCTCGGCCAAATAGCAGAGGTAATTTAGATAGCTTGTTTGTTTTTGGATAAGTAAAATAACATAATATCGTACAACTTTCACGCGTCACTTGGTTTGTCTGGGAAATTCTCGTGGATGGGTGTCCATGGTCCTCACCGGTCGAGGTAGTTGATAGAGTCGGACTCTTAGTGACCTAACTTGAACCGCTGTGCAACATCTCCCGCTTTCAACTGGGGCGTAGCATGGCATTGCAATTCATCACACATCGCACAACGTCATCTTCTCTCAAACTCAGTTAACCTCGTGAGTACTAGCCGTACTAGGCATCTAATAAGCATACTTTTACACTTCTATATACATAAATATATATACATATTTATTAAATACACTCACAAACACAATTGATGGTTCTCATCTCATAGTATAGTAGACAGGGCCACGAACCACTAGTCCAACAGAGCAGCTAATTATATACATCGTTTTCTAAAATTATCTTCTTATATGTAAAAAGCACAATGTGTGAATAGTACAGCTACAATTGGCAACGCTAGGTTCTAATGCTAATGATTTTAGTTACCAAGCGACAACCGCAAAACAACCTTATTCATTCGCGCATTAAATAGGAACTTGCGTTGCCTGGGAGAAGTATCATAAGTAGGTATATAATAATAGGAACTTTAAGTGTCAATTAAGTAAAGTATTATAACAAAATTCAAACAAAAAACATTCTTAATTGGAACGTTTACAACATCTTTCTTTCTATATTTAAAAAAGAAGTCTAAAAGGTATTCAAAAGCATCTTTTGTTTTCCTAAGACAAAATTCATGTCACAAGCTTCAAGATACTCAGTAAGAAATTGCATTACAAACATCTGACGATCGGGGGGATACCTCAAATATTTAAAGACAAGATTTTCTTTGACCGTCTCACAATAGAGTATGAAGCTCCATCGAGTAAGGAAGGGGAATAATTTTATTTTCATAACTGCTTTACGGCCTTGGCTAGAGTATAATAGAATTTTATGGTAAAAGACTTCGTAAACAAATGATATTATCAATTTTTTCCTCGGTTTAGAGATAAATTTAGTTACTGATGTGAAGAGAAATTTTGTAGGTACTGCAATGTATTTAGCCCTTTGAACACTTTGTAGGTCTTTTGCTGTGTATGCGTGTAAGTGTAATTAAATAATGTGTTCGATAAATGGCGGCAATTAATTCTTCCTTCTTCCGAAACTTGGAGGATCATCTTATAAACATCTCATAAACTGACACAATAGAGTATTTGACAAAAAGAAATGTTTTCGCCGTCAGACAGGTTTCCAACAATATTAGATTCGTATGTTTTCTTTGACACATTGATTTAAATTCTCGTGTGACGTCACTTACTAGCAAGTGATATTTTAAGTTGTCAGTACCAAAGTAAAGTGCTTTTCACCTTTCTTATGTTTTGATGATGTGATGAAATGAAAAATGTACATATTTTTAGTCAAATACCTATTGAATCAATATTGAAATTTTCAACAACTGCATCACCATCTATGTCCGCATGACACAGGAGATGGAACTCGCCGCCCGTTACAATTAATGCCTAATTGTCGCCTGTCCGAAATGCAAGAGCACAATATTTCACCCAATCACGTTGATTGCGAATTTGATCTATGAAATTACCCTGACAGCCTAGGTTTATGCTAATTGTCAGAATAGAATTTCGATATTTATGCGTGCTGGGTATTAATATTAATTTCCTCAAATTTGGCGTAAACTGTCATGTAATAGAATAATTAAACTGTAATGAGACGTATGATTTGAGGTTTGAAATCGTTTTCATAATGCTGTTCAACATTTTTCGAACTACAGTTCAGAATATAGGAAACTTACCATACATAGAATGTATAGCGCTGAACATATTTATACAAAAGACAAAATTAAAAAAAAAAATACCCCGACAATAACCCACCACCAATTTTCTCATAAAACGAAGCTGAGTCTCTTAATTACGTAAATATTCTATTCCTACCTGTATGCGATAATAGAATTTATGTTAATTGTTAAATAGGGATGACTCTTCAAATCTTCTATTGGTTTACGCAAATTATGCGTTTACGTGAGTTACATGTGGTCTGTGCTTGTCGCTCTAGGTATTTACGTGCGCAGCATTCTGAGCTAAGCTGGATACCTTATCTTAGTAAGATAAGCTATCTAGATTTTTAAGGATAAATGTAAGTAAAACAGATATCTGACCAATACCTTTCGGTCAAAAATTCTGTTTACCTCTTTCTTCATCATCTGCCTTGAGTAACTTACTTTGGCGTAAATCTCCTTTTCTTTATACCACTGTCTTCTCTCTTGTAGTTCGCACCCATCTTCTGCCTGCTATAGTTTTTTTCAATTCATTCCAGAGACAGATTCTCTAAAATTATTATACTAGAGGTCAGAAAACTGGTTGTGTAAAATAAGCTTTACATGACATTCATAAACAATAACCAAATTAGTTAATAGACCTAATTCTTATAAAATCCAATAAAAAAGATGTTTTTTGAATTCATCTCAAAATATTCCCTTAACTTTTTCTAAAGTTTGGTCTAGATACGCATTTTTCCATCAATTTTAATATTATGCTACTCTTTACATCCCACGCCAATGTAACGACTTCAATGTTAAACTTCCAGATCACGGTAACCGATAGAATTAAGTCTGTTTCCAACAAGTTTGTGAATTGGTTCGAGCGGTGAACATCCCAAGTTTCTGGACTTGTCTATTTTCGTTTAGTTCCTGTTTTCTAACTGCATACCTCTTAACCATTTGTAATTCAGTTCTAAAGCCAGTTGAAAATGGTGTTAACTGTAAGTATCCACAAAGCTAAATCTATGTTGTTAGAACTCTCAAAAACGTGGTATTGAAGAACCTTACTTATACTTTTAGGATGGAGACATCATAATAATATTTTTGTGGATTTCGTTAAAAACATGAATCAGATTTTTTTTTCTTAAATCTCTCGATTTAAATGAAAAAGAAAACTTTAATTACTAATAAAGCATAACGTTTATTTTCTGTCTTAGTAATGTAAATACTAACAATTCTTGAGAGTAATGCTAACCAGACATTTAAATCTCCAAATCAGAACAAGCTTTTGGCTGGGGACTTGTAAAGTCTAGCCAATTAGTCCCGTAAAGCAGTCAAAGCCTGCACTCAGGTTAGCTGTAAATACCAAGTCAAAAAATGCCAAGCTATAAACCTAGTGCACTTCACGATGGGCATAAATTTCCTACCCGAAAATTCCTTCCAACTTCAACAAAAATCTCACATTTCTATCACAGCACTTCGTCCACTCCGCCTCGTATAAATATTCCACAATCCACGATAATAATCGTCACAAAGCAAACACAAATAGAGCTAACACGGGTTTACGCGAGTCCAGTTGACATACAAATCAAACTCAACGGGCAAACAAGGAAAGCTTTGTCCTACTTCGTCATTGAATAAGGTTGAAAAAACATCTACACATTACAGAAACCAACAAGTCATAGAGTAGTACTTTTGCAGTTGTTGAAAAGAGATGCTGCTTTATGATGAGATTCTCTATCTCGCTCCAACGTTGGTACAAAAAATACAGCTTCAAAAGGTTATGGTATATGAATATTGCTCTCTCATTATGTGGTGTAATCTTGTAGGTCCTGCAATGGAATCTGCTCCTGAAAAATCTTTGTAAGCTACTGACTGAATCTGCTGCAGAATGAAACAAGGACTGAAAATGTTTTATGTCCACTTATATCTAGGTTTTCTTACTTCATGACTACATTATCAAGTTTTAATTAAGTTTAAGTAAAACCAAATTATTTTTGGACAGGTGTCTATCCGCTGAAATGTTTATCAGATTTAATTTAGTAATGATATCATAATAGCTAACGTATAATTAAGATATTTTAATATTTTTTCGTGTCTGCTACTTCTTTGCCTAATTACAATTAGTATAGTAAGTAGGTACGTTTAACTGTTTTTTGAAATCAGCTGAGTTTGCCTGTGTTAGGTTACAATAAAAATTACAAGCAAGTGGCATTTTTAAGCCTTTCTGGCATTTTTAAGAGTTTCATAAACTTACAAATGACATGCTCAATGATTAGAACAAGTAATCGTGGATCAGACAAATGCTTGTCCTACGCGGGGATCGCACCTGTGCACTGAGGCACAAAGCGCTCAGTAGGTTTTATAAAGTTAACCATTCTCTATCCGTGCAGCATAACGAGTACTTGACGACACGTTTTTGAGATTAAAAACTATTTGAAAAAGTTATATGCATTTAGGATGGAGAGGTAACCAAGAGTTCATTATGAAAGTCAGAATGAATGCGAGTTGACCGTTGTTGCGGTCTGCGGTTTATAAAAAGGACGAAGAAAGGGTATGTGCAGTATTACCCAGAGTTTTTACATGTCGCGGCAAATTGGGAGGCTTTCATTAGACGGGCGCCATTTGTTTTACCCACTTACGCCTACAATTGCCTCCTACTTTACATAAGACTATTATACTGTTGACTGATTTGAGTAATTTATGGCACCTGCCTGAATTAATAAACATGGTATGTTTTTCTAGTTGCCAACAGTTTTGCGGCTTTATTTACTTCGTGGTGTGGAAAAGTTTTTCCGATATTGTATTTTCATTTCATACACCTTTTTTGTAACACTGACGCTTATACCATAAAACAGTTTCTAGTCTATCATTAAAAAACAGCCTATAAATTTGCCTCTGCTGGACACAGGTGTCTTCCCATGAAGGAAAGGTTTTCGCATTGATGAGCACGCTAGGTCGCTACGAGTAGTGGTTAAAAATCTTCTCAAGTCGTTTTCAATCAATGTTTTTCAGTAGTATCTTATAAAAGAAAGTAGAACGACATACCTGCTGTCGTTTGCACGCCAAACTTACTAAAACATAACGCGTTCTTTTAAAACTCATTACATTAAATTCCACAACACGATATCCAAAACAAATAACGAACAACAAAACTACATTCGAATATATGAATAGTTGAAATAGCTCGCAATTAATCAAATCATCATCGCGATTGAATGCCAGACTCCATGGACGAGGATAGCTAATTAATCTCGTGATTCCGTGATATGTGTAAACTTTGTTCATAAGCGCTGTTTCAGTTTCAACCCGAATACCTTTCCGAGTAGGCCGTCAATAGTTTGGAACTATTTTGTGTATGTAATTTTTGATGTAGAGTTTTAATTAGATTCAAGACTGCAACAATGCAATGTAAAAATATTTTGCCATTGCATTATGTATTGCGCGGGCTGGCTCCATACGGCCCAGAACAGAGAAAGGTGGAAGGATTTGGGGGAGGCCTTTGCCCAGCATTGGGACACAGTGGGCTAGGAAGGAAAAACGTATTAAATTGCTGTGTAATTGGCGTGAATTATGGACAACGGAAAGTAAAAGGTTTAATACTCTTGTGAACCTGGTCTGACCCTAAACTTACCAAATTGAATTGAACCAATTACAATAACTGTAGTTTAAATTCCTATTTATAAATAGACCAACGATTTACGATTTATATATACATATATGACGGCGCGCGGATTAATTGAGAATACTTTGTTTATTTAGACGATTTTAATTGATTGTGGAAATGTGTATTAAGATAGTCCATAATTATTATTATAATGAGTAAGTGGTAAATTATAAAAGGGAGCGGGTTACCCCGAATAGAGTAGTAGGTGGCGCTAGGTGCGACGACGTTCGTTTTGCTTGTCAAGACAGTTGTCATAAAAATAGCGAGCACGTACTAACCTATTGGCTCCAAATAATATTCCATCTCAACCGTCCTATTGTATTCTACTCCATAATGTTATAAGTTCACATTATACAATCTACAAGATAACATTGACGCTTTTATTTCGAACATCCCGTCGCTCATACGCCCAAGATGGAGGCCAACCTAGACTGTTCGGAAAATGTTCCTGACGCTCCCACATCAGAAGTGGGATTACCAGCGACGCATCGTAAAAGATAAATACAGGTCAGCATGAAAATATGTCCTCAGAAAATTATTGCGATTGTTGGAAATATCTTTTTGCAATGCAACTACGAAATACATTTGGTGAAGATAATATAGACCGTTTCCTGGAATAGCATGCCTGAATTGAAGACGTGTTTTGGCAACATTTGATCAATTGAAAAACCCCAGCTGCAAATTTATGGCGATTACTCAATAGAAGTCGATGATTGATATGAGTTATGAGCACCTGAACCGCACGGATGAAGTTCTTGTCAGTGGAGAAGACTGCTATTGCTTTTACATTGGCGCACGCAGCGATGATAGAACCACGATTGTACAGAATTGCATTTACCACAGATATTAAAAGTCGCAGTAGACTGCAACAAGAACTCGTCGCGCTTACTTTTAGAAAACAAAGCCTACTATGTATGAGTATACCATTTCGCCGATAGTGGCAATGAAGTCACGAGTAGAAGACGTTCCAAAGGCCTATAGTTGTGGCAAGCAGGATTACGTATCGAATGAGTGCCGCAACCGTATAAAGAAAACAATCAAGTTCCTGTATAAGCTTCTAGAAGACAGAAGTGAGGTTGTTCTGAAATCGGTATCGACGATAAAGCAGTTTGTACGAGAAAAAGCAGGTTGACAGATCAAGCATTTGGAAGAAAGCGGATTGATTTGGTTTGAAATCTAGATTTGAAAATGAAAATTGGCCAACTATATACTACGTTGCTGTCTTACAATGCGTACTAAATTGAAATTCGGCAAGACGTTTAAAGGTTTGATGGTTATTGTACTAAGTTAATAAAGAAAAGCAACGCACGTAAGTGAATTTGTCTTTGCTAAATGGAATGTAGCATCATCACTTCGAGCCAATTGTATGTGGTCAAGTCAGTTGTATGTCTTGTGTTTGAAAAAAAGAAGTGAGTAAGTATAACGATTGTAGCCATTAGGCGAGGTATCGGAAGTTTAAGCAAAATGTCTTGAGTTTGATTTTTGTATGGTGCCAATATTGACAACTAATTATTGCTCTTATTACAGCTTGTCGTCTTATAATGTCGATTCAAAGAGACAGTTATTTGCGGAGGAGGAGCGACCTATGTCGACCGCTATGTCTGTACCTTAAAGTCATCGAGGGAAACTGGTGCGAAGTGCGGAGAGTGATCTGATCGTGTTGCGCTGTGTGAGCTCCAGCGAGTATCGAGTTAATTTGAACTGGGTGCTTATGGTCAAGCTTTCCTTAGGATCACTAACACAACGGTGGGTCGATTACAATTTATTTTTGATAAGGAGCGGCATATTTATCAGTATGAGTTGATGGCAGTTTCGTTAAGAAGTTGGTTATTTAAGATTTTAAAGTTATTGATTTACAAAAGGGGCTATGTATAGGACAAATAAAGTGTCAAATTGAAAGAAACCAAGTTTAATGTTATTTTGATCAAGGTTTGAGAAAGTGAGGTTCTCTAGTAGTGGGTGTTGTGTTTGTAACCGGATGGAAGTTACGTGTGGTAGTGACTGGATAGAGGTTACCCGTTGTGATCGTTACCTAAGGAGGTTGCATGATCATGTCCGGAGGGAGGTCATTTTGGTTTGATGCTTATGATTGGATTAAAGTTATAAGTGTGATGATGAACATTTCCCAGGGTTAATCAAAGTTAAGCACTGATATGTTATAATAAGTTTCTTATTGTTTGAATGATAATAGGTGTTATTGCACATGTCATTGGCAGTTATGCGTTCTGAGTATAAGGCTGTTAACACTGTTGTTACCACTAGTAAAGATTTTATCCAAAGTGCCTATATCTTTAGTCCGAAAACTAAGTACCGTTCCAAATAAAGAACGAGGTCGAGAATGGTGATAGTATAGAATTTTAGGTCAATGGTCGGGATCGAAGCAGAGACCGTGTTAACTATGGCAGAGGTGGCGACTGAAGAGACTATGGTGACTCTGGCTGAGATTGGGTCTTGGAGAGGCCATGGAGTCGGGTGGACTCAGTATTCACATGGAATGCGTGCGGACTTTGTATGACTCAGATTCCTGCTTTGAGATTCGTGATTAGTTCCAGTAGTGAGTTGCTGGTGGCAACTGTAAGATTGTAGAGTTACTTGGTAGCTCTGACTTAATGAAAGGTTTCTGGTAAAGAAGATACAGATGTTAAGATAAAGTCAACTATTATAATCATGATAACGAATGACCGAGTGGTGAGCACTGCTGTGTTGTTCTTTGATGTATAATGATCTTTAATAAAGCAGACTTTAGCTGACAAGTTTCCAGGCTAACGTAATACAATGCTGTGCAATACGTAGCGATATTTTGGGTTGAGTCAACGCGGCCGTGGCCGTGCGGACTTAAATGACTTTGTCCTAAAAATTAGGATTTCATATTTTTCATAAGTAAACATAAAGAAATATTCTTGGCTGAAAACAAATGTTGAATTTTGAGCTACGAGGTTTCCGTTGGTCAAATAAGACCCAATCCACGTAAGTGTGGAGCCTGAATTTGGAACTTAACTGAGTGAATTTTTGTTCTTGGTTTCTTGTACTTTTGATAATTTGTCCCTGGGATACTTCATGAGTAGAATGTGCCGATGACGGCGCGGGTAAGTGAGTCCTACTTGTGTGGTTAGAGGAGATCACTACTTAGCAGTTGATTCAATTTATCAGTTGGACTGTGTGGCACCGATTGGACTGTGTGTTGGCCTGTGTGGCAAATAGCCTGTGTGGCAAATGGCCTGTGTGGCAAATAGCCTGTGTGGCAAATAGCCTGTGTGGCAAATAGCCTGTGTGGCAAGCCTGTGTGGCAAGTAGCCTGTGTGGCGAGCCTGTGTGGCAAGTAGCCTGTGTGGCAAGCCTGTGTGGCAAGTAGCCTGTGTGGCCAGCCTGTGTGGCCAGCCTGTGTGGCCAGCCTGTGTGGCAACGATTAGCCTGTGTGGCGACGATTAGCCTGTGTGGCGACAACTATCCTGTGTGGCACAAACTAGCCTGGGTGGCGAACCTGGTTGGCATTCAAGGGCCTATGTGGCATTGGTGAGCCGGTGTGTTTAATATTTGCTAATCTATAGCTATAGCTGTAGTTGGAGTATAGTTCGGAGATGGATTTTATAATTTTTAAGATAGATTTGTGGAAAATGTGTCTTATGAGAAATGATAAGTGATCAGCAGTCACCCAATTGGTCAGGAAGGCCAAGACGAGAGTGTAGTGTATCATTTTGTCTAATGTTTGCAGACAACAACGATGCACATGAGACACACGAGGACGTGTGACGACGCAGGACGGCCGTGACGGCGCGCGGATTAATTGAGAATACTTTGTTTATTTAGACGATTTTAATTGATTGTGGAAATGTGTATTAAGATAGTCCATAATTATTATTATAATGAGTAAGTGGTAAATTATAAAAGGGAGCGGGTTACCCCGAATAGAGTAGTAGGTGGCGCTAGGTGCGACGACGTTCGTTTTGCTTGTCAAGACAGTTGTCATAAAAATAGCGAGCACGTACTAACCTATTGGCTCCAAATAATATTCCATCTCAACCGTCCTATTGTATTCTACTCCATAATGTTATAAGTTCACATTATACAATCTACAAGATAACATTGACGCTTTTATTTCGAACATCCCGTCGCTCATACGCCCAAGATGGAGGCCAACCTAGACTGTTCGGAAAATGTTCCTGACGCTCCCACATATATATATATATATAAAGTCTTTCAAGATTCCATTACCTTGTTATACTTAGAAGGTATTGTAAAATTGTTGCAAATACAAAACGTTTACAAATAAAGCTAGACAAATCACTCGCCGATATAAAACAAAAACACCGCTAACTCAATCTTTAACTTATCGATAAGCTGCTACGCTGCTTAACAGACAATCAACATAAAATGCTAATTAAAAAAACATTAATTAGTTCTAAAAACCACTTTCGTCACGACAATATCCCTCGCTCTAAACATACGTTAGCAAACAACTTACAACTTGAACTTATCATAACCGGTCTGTTGTTTTCCGGCAAAAAATGTGGACTGACATTGGTATGTATCATAATAATACACATTTTTTGTATAGTGACGTAGTCATGTTCGATCATATGGACTGGTTGTAGTTTCGGAGACGTTGTTTAACTTGCAACCCGAATTCTATAGTGATAATAAGTGGTGTGTCGAACATAGGTCTCTCGCAATCAGTTGCTTGGGACGAAGTAGTGGTAAATAGAACTTTTTAGAATCACTTGAAGTTGTTGCACTAAGGTTGAATAGTTTTCAATGTTTTTAGCTGGTTGTGAAAATAATTGACTCACTGAGACATTTTGCTATTTGAGATGCAACTTCTTTCCTTATTTGGGTATAGGGGACCTAAGGATAAATGTAAGCTTTGTATACTGGGTAAGTAGGACAGCTTGCGAACTTGTTCATGATACTGCCAAATGGGAAGTCCAGGGAATCCCACATGTTAGTTCATTGAGTAATACAATTAAAGGATATGCCACCGAGCCCTCTGCGTGTGGGGAAATCCAGGGGTCTAAAGTTCTAAACCTGTTTTGAAAACCGGCTAAATATCTCTGAAGTCATGTTAATTATATCGATCGGGTAATTTTTATTCTTAATCTTTGTATACGGGTTTTTGACATCAATTTTGCCTGTTTTCGAGAGATAATCTGGAGAGAATTTAAATCCCAATTTCATTTGCACATGTGAGTATAAACTTAACAAACTTGGCGGAATGATCACTGTGTAAGCAGAATGCATGAGGCCAAATATCGAAGGCTAAAAATAAGGACTAATGTGAACGATAGAGTTCTTCTCCATCAATAAGATCTCTATAAGCTATCAAGGAGATCAAAGAAACCGCACTTTACTTGTAAATAGAGTCTTATCCCATGGTTATCAAAAAACAATGTTTAGACTGCTAAAGAGAAAAAAGAGAGGCTAACATTTAATAAACGCTGCTGTAAGATAGAGTCAATTCACAAATGAATGATAGTTCATAAAACTTCCGCTCATCATTTTAGTTTCATATATATCTATCCGTAAAATTTGTAGTAGACTATTTCAGAATGTAAAATTGAGAATTTTATTAGCATTTGTTCAATGAAACCTGTTATCAATCTTTGTCTGTATCACAAAAGACTCCATCACAACTTTAACACGTATACATCATTTGGACTCTACGTTTTCCTGTTTGAAGGTCAAATATTTGAGACTTGGTCATACTGAGAAGCTAATACGCAGATTTTTCAATTATTAATAATCTGTTTTTGATACTGTTTTATTGATATTAACATAGATGTGTTTAAAATCCAAACACTGAAGAGAAAAAATATTTTAACATGTTCTAGAAGGCTCTACTTCACTTAGTGAAGTGGTAGAGATTGGATGAGACAGCTATACTAGAGCTATAATAAAACCTGTACGAACCTAAATTTGTGAAAACTAACTTACTATTTATATACAGATACAGAAATACATCACCTCTATAATTTTCACTCTCTACTCTCTCTAGCTATTACGGTGCATAAGATGCTGTCAGGATGACAGACAGACAGACGCACTACACGGCGTAGAGCGGCGCGTCTCTTCTTACGTATAAAAAAGCTTGTGGCCACAAAGCTTGTGCTAAAACCCAAATTCTAGAGAGTTTGCAAAGCAGCGCCCGCGCATGACCTTCTATAGAATAGGAATATTACCCTTTTGGCCCTAAAGCCTGGGCATTCAGCTAGCCATATCTTAAACTTACGACTTAATTAAGTAAAGTTACAGGTACAGAGTACCTCATGGTAATTTAATACAGAAATAACACTTAACACCGTAAGCCATATTCTGCATTATTTAAACGTATTTTAATAATTATATCATTAATTTAAATAAATAATAAATAAAAACGATTCCTTTTAAAATGATTTGTTGTTTTTTTTTTGTGTTACGTAGAACTCTACAATATTCGTCCTATTAATAACTGCTCTAATATTATTTCAATATTAAATATTTTTATAATTAATATTTAATTAACATTTTATAATTATTGTATAGCAGCTGTCATATTGAATCGGTAGCATCAATAAAGAAGCATTTGATACAATAATAATATGGTTTGTTTAAACTTTGGGTATATAATCGTAAAAAGTTAAAATCAAGTTTCGCAATAACTTTAATCACCTCAGATGCACTTAAGAATAAGAATAGTGAAAAAACTAAAAACGTCAACGCCAAGAGTTTCGTATAGCCATGCATAATATATTCAGAGTGACTTTATTCATTTTTAGTATACAGCTAGTAGGTATAGATCTATCTAATAATAATCCACAAATATATAGAACATTCGAGTTTTTTAAATATTCTTAATTAATTTATGCTTTTTATAACTTTGGAATTTATTAAGCTTCATATAGTAACCATTTTATGATAAAGTATTTTTCAACAAATCCAGTATTTCGATGACAAAGGTCAACTACTAATATTTATTTAATATCTTGTTTGTCTGTTGGTCTGTGAGGTTCCGGGTTCGAGTCTTTGTGATGTGTGAAGATAAATAATCGGTTTTGCTATTGTAAAGAGTAACTGGTAACTTCATCTGCCAATAGCTGTAGAATTGTAAATAAACTATAATGTTATATTGTTTAAACTATTTAATGGTTTTCCGCAACTGTTGTAGCTTTATTTTTGAAAAAGATTTTTATGAAAATAATTTCAAGCGTAATTTATGATCATGGTCATCACATTTAAAAAGTTTTTTCGGAATAAAATAGAATTGTAACAATGTAGAGTGTCTGCTCGTACCGCATAAACTTTATCAAAATCGATTTATGTTTTAAGATGTAATAAACATACAGACATGATTTCGCCCTTATGAAATTTTATATTCAAGTAATTTTTTTTTGTGTCTGACCAGAGAAAACATTAACTATCTTCGTCATCATCCGCGCAGTAAATAATAATTATGTATGCAAGTCAAACATTCCAAGAATATCTTACAAAAATAAATTATTTTCAAGATTCCATTATAATGTTAAATCATTTGCTATTCGCATCGAACCAAATTGTTTTGTTCCTGAAATCTGTCGTAATACATATATATATGATCATGATTTTTAACTTATCGTCGTATCGTAATTTGTTATGTCATCTGGTATTAGTACCAATTGTTTTGCTTGACGAAGCCTTCAAATTAATGTCCACTTCAATGAATTTAATTGAAATTTATGACTTATTGTCACACTGTTATGAAATCTTTCATATTGTTTTTTTTATGACTAATTTTTTCACTTTCGCGTTTCCGGAATTTGAATTTATTTTCAGAGATTATGGTTGTTCATTGTGATAGTATGTCAAAGGAAATTATTATTTTGAAATAATTGCAACATTCGCATCTATCTTAAGAATTATGAATAAAATGTTCCTGTTATTACAGAAATTAGAATGCTTGTACTTACAGATCCAACTTTGTCCCCTATTTGGGAATGTAGAGTGTCGAAGTTATCAAATCCTTCGAGCACATGGTTCTTCAGCTCTATCGGCTGCGGCACCTTGATGCTGAGGCGCGGTTTCACTGGGGCCTGCACAACACCATCCCCATTAACATGAACACTTTCACTAGGAACAGTCGCAATACCATTTCCGTTAGCCTGCGCCATTTTTGAACTGTCCTTTAAAAACTTCCGAAAAGAAACAAAAAGTTATAATTTTCAAATGTTTTTTTTTTTTTGTAGTAAAATGTGTCTCGTATTTTTTCAAACTGCCGAGAGCGTTGTTCGTAGCATATTATATATGCATGCCGGTGCAGGTCCAGCGGACAACTGAAGTTGGTTGTGGAAACTCGCGGTGGGTATTCGAAGCGCGGTGGGTAAAAAAATATCAACAACAAAACGTAGCACAGCGCTCGGCCGCTTCATGCCGCCGACTCGCGATGACTGGATGACGGATATTATCACAGCAGATCAAGGTAACTATTATGTCGTAAGAGGCTTTATCATGTACACAAACTGTTGATAATCCGGATTATGTACATTCTTATTCATTAATTTATTTATAACCCATCCATGTCAGCCATAGATAGTTTTGACGAGCCCAAGTGACGTACACTATGGCATGTTTATGATGAAACAGTGATTAGATTATGATTAAATTTTTAGAGGTTTGCTCACCACACCGCTGGTACGAGCCAATTAAAAAACGGTAAAGTGTTTGTCAAACTAGGCACAGAGAAGGTTCCGAAGTCGGCTACAGAAACGGTCCCTCAACAAATTAACATGATACCATAGGTTATTACCGTTGCTAAACACTGATTTTTATTATTTTTTATACTGGCGGCAACAGAAACACATTACCGATGATATTCCTTCTGCATATTTATCACTGTTCGTGAGATACAACTAAAAAAACAAAATATGCGACAATTTATATCCTTAGAACGTATTTCGTCTTTTAGTTAGGTGTATGCATAATTGTAAGATTTTTAGTTAATTGAAAAAAATTAAAAGGAACAGAAGTGACGTCATCGTATTTTCTAATGTATGCATGTATCATTGAAGGTAGGTACGAGTACGTGCCACTTCATCTTGGGACTTCTGTGGTTAAGAAAATGTTCATACATCACCCAAAAACCACACTTCAGGAAAAGATGATTAATATAAAGATTCCATTCCCCAGAAGGTCTTCGTCAGCCCTTTATACAAACTCAACGAAACTATATCAATTTACTATAGTGCAGTAAAAAAAAAAGTTCATGAAAATGAAATAACACTTTTTAACGATCCCCACAGTAACAAATTTTTTGTCCGTGTACCGCGGAACGAAAACAACAGTTTTACAAACATTCTTGTCATGTGAAACAAAAACACAGATTCAGAACGAGCATTCGTGGATCAACTAAATACTAGTCTGGGTTGAACCAAAAAATTAGGATAGAACTCGCGTCAAGTCGCGTATATTAGATTTGACGTGATGACCTATAGTGTGCAGTCAATTAATTACAAGTAGTGAATAGGTTTTTAATATCGGTGTTAGATAGAAACCAAAAGAACTTTAAACACTTTTTCGCGAATTTTCAGTACATTTGCTGAATAACGATGATAGAGATCGCTGAACATTTATGGCAGTTTATAAAACTTTGTTGACCGTACAATGTATAATATAATGTATATTTTTTGTCAATGACTTGCAACATCACGGTCAGATTTATTAAATATTTAATATGCAATAGAATCCGTTTCCGTTATCAAAGGCTAGACAATAATGATACTCAGCATGCAATAATAATATTGTTTAGATTATTATATAAAATAAATCATTACAAGTAGGTTTTTTTAAAACCGAAAACAGTGGACATTTCCAACGAAATCACTACAAATCTGATTTTATTATTCGATTAAAATTATAAATTAGTTTTGTGAAACACTAGATCCTTTTACGACAGTTCTTGGATACAATAATAAACACAAGATTAGCTTTAAATGTCAATAAAATCTAGTTCTAAAAACATTCATCTAAACAAGAGCATGACATTCAACAAGATCTTAATATTGTCACGAAAAGACAAGATGCATCTTTTAACAGACTTAATATTTTAAACTTTTTTTGACTAAAATTAATAGGTTTTGAATATTCAGTGGTGGATCGACGCATATAAAAGACTTCCAAAAAAGTTGATAGGTGAAAAAGGTTGAAAAAATGATAGGTGAGTGAAAATAAATTATTCTTGGCGCAGTTGTTCTTACTGTAAATTGTGAGAAACCATGTTCCTTCCAATGTCGGCAGATATTTTGCATGCTCTTGCCCACATACATAGATTACTTTTAATAAGTGTTGTCAGAATACAGATGCTTTCATAACCAGTTGTAGGCTGAAGTATTAATAAAACAAAGTTTAAAACACGCCCCTTTTAAGACAGATGAAAGGTGTCCGTCTTAATATATTTGCAAGCTTTATTAAAATGACCTCTCAATTCACAGGTCAATTCATCCTTATTAGAACGTTCTGTTTTCATTGATTTGCTTTACATTACAGTTTTAGTTTGCATTACACAATTGCATTTGATCAAGCCTTTGCAAAAAGAGATACTACTTTCTCTGACTGATATGTTTGAATTATAGACATATTTATTTCCCTCAAATATGTTAACATAGTGGTTTCTTAGGTTTACGCGAATGTTAGACATTGAAATGAAACTACTTTTACGGATTTTATCGCGGGTTAATTTTAGATTTTAGTTCCCGACGTTTCGAAACCTTTGCAGGTATCATGATCACGGGCAGACTGCCAGTCCGCCCGTGACCGTGAAAAGTAGTTTCATTTCAATATGTTAACATTTTGACACGCTGAAGATAGATCTCGATGCGTGTAATTGGGGAGGCCTGTCTGGCAGTGGATGAATATGGGCTGATGATAATGATGTTTACATTATTTCTCATGTCTTATCGACACCTTTTCAAGCAATATTATTCATTTTGTGAAAGAGAAAAGCTGATATAAACCATGTAAGGCGCTTTGACGCTTCCACTACTTCAATTATATTACACCAAAAGTAGTTTATGTGAGGAACTACAGCTACGCAGCAGCCCTCAAATCTTACCAAATTAAACTCATTTTACCCTTCTCAGCTATCAATTTTCACTCTGTTTTAAACTGCTCTTTCTCTCATTCATACTCAAAGGCAAACGCTCCATTGATCTTGGATACAATTGAAGCGTCCATGACTCTTCATATATTGACGAATATATCCAGTAACTAATCAATAGTTCGTTAGATTTTATCAACTGTAACTGTATTGACGGACCAACAATTGGTCACGTTTGACATAGTTACCATATCGTAAACGTGACTTTAATTATTCTTTGACGAACTGATCTTGTTTGACGCATCGGAGATAAAGCACTATGCCTTACCAATGGTTACTAGCCAAGTGGTGATCAATAAACTTGTATGTTATTTGAATACAAGTGTGCTATTAGTTTGAGTAGAACCTTTTTTTCTCTTTGAAGGTTTGGGACCAAATGTCAGACATTTTAGGTTAAATGAAAAAAGAATCAACTGAATTGGTTTATCCAGTCTAAAGTTCTGGTCAAACAGAAAAAAGGCGTTTTTTGAAGGCGTTTAAAAACTATCGCCGTTAATAAATAAAACTACACATACGATTTGAATTTTTTAGTTTTCACTCAATACTTTTGTTCACGCCGTTTTAGTATTAGCAGTTCTTTTCCGTTTTTTTTGAACCTATACCAGTATATATTATACGAACTAGTCTAGCCTGTTTGTGTTTAGTTTCATAGTTTAACTAGCTGATCATAGTTCATATCCAATTAATCGTTTTATAAACATTGATATGTTGACATCAATCGGTTTGCCCCGGACTTTGAGCTTAGCTCTTTATTAATATGTCTTTCACAGTTCTCTGAATATCGATCGGAATCCGTTCGACAGATGACTTCTGCTTCATTTTTTTTATATTCTGGGGTTTTATTCATTAAAAAAACGACTCCTACACTAAATAATTTAATCCTGGTCGCGGGAGCTTAACAAACATTAAAGTCACATGCACAAAGACACCTAGACTCAGAACAAGCGTTTGTGGATCACACAAGTGTTGATCCTACAGGCACAGATTTTACGTGGTGACCACTTCCACTCGGCTATCCGTGCAGTTGAACAAGCAGCGGTAGATTTTCACACCTTTTAAAAATTCGCAGGTGTGTTGGTTTCCTTATGATTTGACCCTTCCAACTTTAACTTTAATCAACATTTCGCCTTTTGAACAAGCTGTTTCTTTTAGTTTTGTTTTAAAGCATAATCCGAAATTGAAATATAATACTCCAAATAACGTGGGTAACATGTTGTTTAGCCTTGTGCATCATAATAAAAAACAAACAACTGCAGTAACCGGATTCTGCTCGCTAATTCTGGCTAAGTTATTTAGCTATATAAGTATAGCTACATTCGGCTATATGGGTAATATATTTTATTTATTTATACTTATTTCACATAAATACAAACTTGGACAATATGTTTTGGAAAGTTCATGTACAAAGGCGAGATTAACCCAGAGTTGGGTTCTCTTACAGCAAACCTTAGAATGATTGAGAGATTTCATAAGGAAGGGAATTAAAATAGCGCATAGTATTCAAAGAAGAAAAATAATGTGCTAATTTATGATATTTTTACATCAATATAATAAAATAAAATTAAATTACACAAGTAACAAGATGAAAAATATAAGATGCAGTAGTGGTCCTTTTAATAGTCTTCCAGTAACACGGGAAAATAAACTATTAAATATGAAGTAACAAGTGAAAAACAACAATAAAATATAGGTCAAAACATACTCTATTCCCTTATTGAATCACTAATTACACATATTTAACTTACTACAGGTAAATGTCGTGTAAAACTGCAGTGGGTGACTCCCATATCCCGTGCGTAACATGCATCAATTAGTAATTAATGCTCTTAATTGCACTTATTTGATGATTGACCCATTTTATGAACGTTACTTGAGTAGTGAGTGAGTTACTTGAGTTACTTGTCACGAGGAGGCCGACTGACGGGGAAGGCCTAATGACAGATTCATATTATGTAAAAGCCGAAGAACAAAACCGCAAATCCTTATAATATTTCCTACTCATAATATAAACGCGAAAGCTCTTCTTTTACGCAAAAAACACTTAACGAATTGAGATGGAACTTAGTACACATATAGTTTATAACCAGGATCTATCATAGGATATTTTTCATCTTGATGTATCAGTGGGATTATTTTCGATTTTGGCGGGCCCGCGGGCAATAGCTAGTCGTTAATTAAACAGTCAACCCAGTACAAATAAATACAAGCAGTTGTGTTCTTAAAAAAAGGCAAATTAATACTTGCTACATAAATCAATGAAATATTATTGTCATTTAGATTAAGAACAATACCAAAATTAACATATCGTCTCTCGTCATTTATTCAAATTAGGCTACTAAGTAGCACCTTCTAAAAAGTTTTATAACGTTGGACAGCCAGCCTTCATCGCTTCCTAAATGCTTTTGCTGCGAGAGAAGAAACGGAGCAACGGACTCCCCAGCAGCACGCAGTTTTTCTACATGTAAACAGAACAATTAACCATGGGTAGCCGTTGTATTTTTTTTTTTATGGATGATAAATTATATTATTTATTTTACTTACCATTAAAGGATGTTAATCTATACTTCTATCTATACTAATATATAAAGCTGAAGAGTTTGTTTGTTTGATTGTTTGTTTGAATCTCAGGAACTACTGGTTCGATTTCAAAATTATTTGTTTTGAATAGACCATTTATCACGGAAGGCTATAGGCTATATAACATCACGCTGCGACTAATAGGAGCGAAGATACAATGGAAAATGTGGAAAAACCGGGGAAAATTATAACCACGTGGACGAAGTCGCGGGCAACAGCTAGTTATTTATATAAGTTCAATCCAACAGACATCTCTCATGTTAATATTACTGCTGTTGAGGAATATAGACGCCGCTTTTTGCCATCCTATGCGCTGTCATACTGCTACAACTCCAATAACTTTCAATATGGCGGTAGGCCTCCAGATTTACTAAAAAATACAACAAAGACTAGCTTAGAATATACCTATCGCACTAACAATTCTCATTTATTTTTAATAACGCAAAGTTAATTAAAAATAATGACTATTTTATTATATATTTATAAATTGCTATAACGATAACAACAATGGTTCATTTTGTGCTCATTTTTTATATCTTAATGTGTTTCATGTAACTGTTATCAATGGGTCTGGTATCACATAGAAAAGCAATATCCACTCGTAAAGTGTTTGCTTGGATTGCGTATTATTTACTTAGTAAGTACTTGATATGTCGTATCTAGTGAATTTTGTTTATATTGCACATGCACAAAGCTCGAATACACATTTTGACTAAGGTGTAGACTTTGTGAAGTTAGGCCTTGTAGAGTTAGGTTGTGCAGTGTTAGAAGCTTGGCTCTACATGAGATCTGATAACTTTTTGACAGTGCGAGTCATTTGGGCTCGTCTTGGCAACATTTTACTTGAAAATGTTTTTGGTGGGATAACTTATTCAAAGCATGAATCAGCTTTTCATGGTACGCCGCAGGGCGAAACGAATCAATTTTTCTAAATCAAACAAAATGAAAACAGAATGCTATTAGAAAAGGTCTTCGTGTTTAATTAAGTTTAACATGGATTAAAATATGATATGATAATTTTTTAAATATCAGATTTTGAAGAAGTACTTACAACTTTTAAAAATCCGCCTTTAATCTTAAAACTATGCTATAAATTCCAGTGCTATTTTTAAGGATACCGTCAGTGCATAAACAGTCATAACTATGATTTTGGTATAGTCATAGACTCCTTTGCAGCTCCACAGAGATGTCCGTATTGATAAGAGTGAACCGTAACATTTCCTCATATAGTTCTATGAACACTTGTTCTAAATGCCAAACCATTGGAAAGTAATTATACTTCACCCGGCGCGTCCGGTGTTCAGGGCCATACTGTGTCATAATTAGATAGGTAATGCCGATATGTTTAAAACCGTTTATTTAGGCTTATGTACCTATGTTAAGAGAGAAATACTGTGGAACTCGTTATAACAAAGATGGTCACCCATTTACAGACCGACTGCGTCAAGCAAAGCTTAACTTGTGATCGACCAACTTGTGCAGTGAAAATCTTGCAATATTATTGAAAACGTTTTTGGCACTTGGTAACAGACAGACAATGTTACTAAGTGCCACACGTTTAAACGTCTGGACAGATTTTAAGATTTATTTGACTTTAATTAAATTTGCTATGAACATAATTGGCATAGAAAAAGTAGTCCCTAATCTAGTTATAATGCATACATTAAGCTAAAATTATAGCTTTAACTTGAATCTACGCGGATGTAGCTATAGGCAATATCTAGTTACAAATTAACACACTAGATAGACATGTAAAACAATACACTGAATACATATCTTGTGATTTATCTCAAAGGCTTTAGTCAATTTGAAATCTATCGGACAGAACCAATTGGACATCCAGATCGGATTCAGTGGTCTGTTTAAGGCTCGCTTTGGTATTGACCCCAAACAACCTCAAAGTAAAATGGACTGTTTAAACGATTTACCTTTCAATAGACTTGTGTACATGTGTATCAATTTGTCAGTAGTTGGGTGATTCTCAGGATAAAAAAATAACATAGATAATAAAATAGTTAACGTTATTATCCTCACTAAATGGTTACAGTAACTGTAGTGTTTAATTGTATTTATTCTTACTAAACCTATTAATAGCCGCCGTAGTGTAATATTGTAGAAAACAATTTGCAGTATTAAAAGTGTGGTGTGGATAATGACATCCTTAATTTGTGTAACTTTTTTCCTGAGAATCACCCAGTTACGTTGATTTGCCACTTATTGCTATACGATGGAATTCAATGACATGATTGTATGTTTATTATCAGCTTTATAAGGTTAAAATATTAGAATCAAAACTGGTTATTCGCTGCAATAGGAATAACCACAAAAAATACGTTTTTTTTATATTAGATACCCTGAAAAAAAAACGTGCCGATAACTTTAAAAGTCTTGCTGTCATTTTATTACAAATGCGGATTTTCCATTGAATGAAAAGGTGGTTGTCCTCTTTATTAAATACATTTACAAACGGACAGTAAAATGTATTTTTTCCTCAACTAACATGCAGCCAGTGAATATGATTCAACTATTTCTTTTTCTTAGCCACCGCGGGCGGTATGCCCCTATTTTATGATTGATGACGTTACTAATAAATAAACTATTACGTATTAACTATATTCTGAGAAGGTGGGATTTTACGAGTACCTTTTAGTGTACAAAACTTGAAACAGCGAGATTTTAAGATAAGAAATGATGAATACATTCGTCATAATGATAACGTCATTTGTGATGTACGCAAATTGATTGGAAAATCGCATATTTTATTACTTATGTTATGTACTTTTATGTACCTTTTATCTGTTTGAGTAAACAGTAGCACTTGGTTTATATAAAAAGCAAAACAAGTTTTTGTCAGACCAGTTTAGCACTTAGGTTTGCAAACTTTGGCGAAAGTTTTGATTTCATTTAATAGTACAAAGCCTAAGTTTATCGATTTTATGATTAACTCTTTGTTATTTCACTTTAGTGGTTTCATTATGCGTGTTTGTTGCAGTCATCTGTCGAATGGGACATAATTACGATAGGTTCAAAGTATATAGGTACGTATCGAAATAGAGTTGTAGCATAATTCAGTGCGTCTATATAATTAAGGGAACAGGACGATCAATGAAAGTCAGGTGTATTTTCGAATACGAAGGAACTTTATTTGACCAATAACAGACAAATATTCTCGTAATCCATCATAATTATCTCCGTTTAACATTTCCGAACAGAACAATATAGTTCAATATTAGATGAAATAGTGCGTTACGATAATATTTTGCGTGATATGAACTCGATAGTAACATTGTCATTAGTCTTAAATGTGCATTCGATTAAATTTATAAGATATGAATTTGTAAATATCCGGCAAAGACAGTTATTATATGATATTTTAATATAGAAATATTAGGTAACATCAGAAAAGATTTTTATTTATTTGTATATTAAATTCTCATAATACGAATAATAGAAAATATGAATACATTTCTTAAGATTAGTTTAAGGATCACAAATTTAACACTCACACCTAATAGTCAAATATAAAGGACATATGAATTTAAATACATTTGAATAGACATTATTAATATAGCTGCTCATTATATTCATTATAATTTTATTAAATATACGCGTTTAACATGGTCGTTTTGGTAATAGGTAGGTAATATTGATAAAATCTTAAAACAATTATAAACTTCACAGAAAATCTTCAACTTAAAGTATTTATTTAAATTCTAAAACATTCACGATTACATTATAACTTAAAATAGTTTTTATTTACATTGATAGCATAAAATAACTAAGTACCACGATCTGTACATTTGGCGATGTAAGCATTACAACATGAAGAGGTTGTAACAGCGATTAGTAAAGAAATTCAATTCATTTTGAAAGTATTTAGCGACTCACTAGACTAGTTAAAATTTGTATGATCATCTACTAACAAAATATAATTATAATTATAACATTGTTGTTAGCGATAAGTGGACAATATTTTATTTTATGACGTCAATGAAAGTCATTATAGATTTATATAATATATCAATATTAAATGGAATAAAATTACATCTAGATACTATGTAATAGGTAAATTCTCATTATACTGAAATATTTTAAAGTCAATCATTATAATATTATTTTCCAATAATTATAAGAACTGGTAAGCTTTTAGAGGGTAACGTAAAATACGGAAATGCCTTTTGTGCGTTATGAAATATAAAATCACCCTGCTTGGAATTCATATAAAATAACAATATAAATATTTATAAACATTTCAGCAGCCTCGAGACGTGAGCATCCAAAAATAATAATACTGAAATGGAATGTAACTCTGGAAGTGAAGACTATGTACAATAAATTCAAGACCGTTATCACGCACAACCCCTGTAGCTTAATGGCACAAACAAATTCTTACCAAGCGAAAATATTCTAATTGACTCACCTTAATTAGATCAGGCAACGTAAGTCGACGATGCTAAGGAAACACGTAATTTTGAAGCTTATAAAATTGAGATCGATGATGGCGTTATTTGGAACGGTGTTTTCCCGTTCTGTAGTCCAATCATTTAGTATGCAGGGTTGGTAGATGAGCTACGTGAGGGAGTTGGGATGGTAGCGTGAGGACCGGCGTCATGGCAGCGCGGCGACGCGGTTGCGGCGCGCCGACTCCCGCGACGCCGAGTGCACCTCCGCCGTGCGCAGAGTTATACCGAAGATGTCTTCGTGGTAACGATTCTCCTCCTAAATATTCAAAAAAATGAATATATACCCGGATCTATATAAAAGCTAATTAATATAAAGCTTGATATAAAAAGTCTGATAATACAAATAAAGGTATTTTTTTTTTCTAAAAACCCTAATATTTTGTTCGAGTCTGTGAACACAGTCATAGTATGAAAACAACTGTGTAAAAATAATTCAATAAATATTGTTATACAACTGGGTAGCAAAATAGACTTGACACGTCATCTAAAGATTAGCTTTAGCTGACTAAACACGAATTCCTACATATCGCTAAATAGAAATGGTAGGTTCTGTTGCTGACTGAGCAATCATTTATTAAAAAAGAGATATATAATTAGAAGGAAGTCAATAGACATTGTAGTTTATAGTGACTACACGTGATAGGGATAATTGCGGTCATAAAAATAATATGACGATCACGAACCTTGAGCATAAACATGAAGCTCTGTACTTGGTCATCAGTCATGTTGCCATGTTTCTTTATGATCCCCTTTAGCTTCTGATGGACATCTTCAGCCATCTTACAATCACCGCACACGTAGAAATGAGCTCCTCGATTTATCAGCAAGTCATGTATTTCGGGACCTTCTTTTTCTGCCAGCTCTTGGACGTACATCTAAAAGTAACCATTTTATTAAAACAAGTGCACAATTTAATCATGGATCAGAGGCGGTTCTAGATTACTTACTTTAGGAATATTCTTCTCCCTAGACAAAGCAAGGAAAACTTTGGAGAGAACCCCTTCCTTAAGAGCCTGTTGCTTTTCCTCGCGATACAAGTCCATATTATTGGTTCGACATCCGAAGAACAGCCAGACTGGACCAGCGCTTTGACGATTACGAGAGTTGTTCAGCTGAGCTCTGCGATGATGCCAAAAACCACGGAATGGAGCAATGCCAGTTCCGGGGCCTATAAGTATCAATGGAACTGATAGGTCCTGAGGCAGATGGAAGTTTGGAGCGCTAGAAAACACAATTTAATAAGTGATTTTATACGGAACGGTAGTATTTGTATGAAAAAAAGAAGCGAATGTCAAATACCTGCGAATAAACAGGTACACCTCATCGCCGGGCTTGCGGTCCATGAGATAATTCGAGCAAACGCCATAATGGACAGGTCCTTCGCCATCTGTTTGTATAGTATAATGTATATGACATCATTGTTTTACTACAACTAACCGCATCATAAATAGAAAATCATAAAATAATGCTGATTAACCTCCCAAACATCGATGTCGCTAATATTAGAAATCTCATCTATCAAATTGTTTGGAACGGACGTCGTTTCATTCGAAATTAGATCATATTATAAACTGAATTTCAATGGAATTCAGTGTTTCAGAGTATGTGGGTATTAGCAATAATAAACTATGAGACATTAATGCATTACATTGTTTACCTACGCTCAACATTATAACGGGCTAATGTTTAAGATATTATACAAAAGCCACATGGGTACCATATGAAGCAATTTTACAAAAATATTTATTTAAATTCCGAAGTTCTCAAGATATGGGTTAATTTTCAGCTTAACCTCTTTTAACTAGTACTTACCTTGAGTCCTGTAAGTAACTACGGCGACAGTCAAATGCAGACGTTTCGGGTGAGCTATCGGAGACGAGGAAATGGAGTAAAATCTTGGTTGCAAAGGAGACAAAAGTGCAGCTAGTAGTGACGCACTTGGTCTGGCTGAAGGGAATTGATCTAACACTTCAGATACAGTCGGGAAATTGAAATGACGCCAATCTTCGTAAGCACCCGGATCCTAAACAAAACAGTACAAATTATACTTTCCTAAATATTTTTAACCAATTTATTATTTTTGTTCATAAGCTTCAATACTAACTGTAGCAAGAATATTCAATTGTTTGCTCTCTTCTTCATTTTCACAAGTGGTAGCTAAATATTGCAGAAGAATCGTTGTTGGTGGTGTGGTGATGTCCAAAAACCTTGTGAACAGTTCACGGACACTCACAACTGGAAGCCTCTCGTGTTTCTCCCAAGACTTGACAGGACCTGTATTAATATGTATTACATTATCTTCAATCCATTATACTTAAGTAGTAAGATAATTCACTCGAAAGTTATTGTTACCGCTTGATGTATGGGTTTCCTTCATAAGTTGCAGTTGCTGTGGTTCATCATAATCATCAACATCCTTCAGTCTAACTAGTATGCTATCAACCAATTCCTTGCGATTGCACGCAATTATTCCTACATGATCTCCTGGATCATATTTAATTTCTTCCTGTAAATCAACATGCTCATGATATTTTAGAGTTTTTTCAAAGGATCCATTAAAGGCCATGTTAAATTTGAAAGTTAAGTTACCTTTGGTTCCATATCCAAGAATATGGTAGATCTTTCAGCAGAATCATCACCTAAGTCTTTATTTGCTCTAACAACACAGTGCACAAACTTTTTGTTCAGTGCTGATTGTAGAGCGCCTTGCAAAGTAGGAGCGCGAATATCAGGTCTGGCAAACCGTACAGTTTCCTCACTTAGAGCTACAGTACCCAGTGCTCTTTTAGCTTCTTGCAATGTTTCGTCGTCATCCCAAACAGAACGTTTCGCAAGATACCTATAGATGCAAATAGATTTGAAAACAACGGGAAGACAATGATGAAGCATAAATTCATGTCATAGATTTTTTTTACAAACAACGACGGGCATCAATATCATTAGAGGTATGACTAACCTTTTTAACATTATTAAAAACCTATAATTTAATTTAATTTTCATTATCAATGAGTTCATCTTTGGAATGACGTGCACAAAGTTCTAGTTTACAAATTACGTTAATGAAAAAAATAACATAGGTGCTGTATTGTTCAGGAGCTGCAAATGGTGATTCGTTTCTCGATAGTCATCAATTAGTAACAAGTCATTTCTAAGAACTTACGTTGAAAACGCCAGAGGCCCATTTCCGGAAGGCCTGGTCTTGTCCGCACATTTCGTCACCGGTCGCAAGGTCATGGATTCGTTCCCCTCCGAGGTCACCAAGCAACTTGTCCACGTATTTGCCAAAGTTACAGAAATTTGGATACGCGCTCGAGCCTAAAGCGAACACCGCGAAACGAACGTTGCTTAATGGACCAAAACTGTCAATAGATGTGGCATCTGTCGTGCTTCCTAAAATTGTCGACGAAATTGGATTAGGTAATGCATATTCTTTGTCTACTATGTGATTGTTCTCACTCGTTTCGTTATCATTACCTTTCAATGATTCTAATCGGCTCAGTTTTTTAGGGTTACCAGCTGCGTATCTTTGCAGTTCAATTTGGCTGTTTGCTTTAATAAAAGATTTGGGTGTCAGCATTTGATTCCTGGAAATAATTTAACTGTTAATATGTTTATCATTATCGCCAAAGTATTTAAAAATTTCAACCGCATTTGACTTACCCGGAGCTTTCTTCCTGATCAGCATAAGAAGCTCGCAAAGGTGCTCTCCAAAAGCCTAAAATGTTTAATAGTTAATGACGTACAATATTAACTTTCTTTAAGTCATTGTTGCTTATAATTACTTACAACTCCATTTTCAGGTGGATCGCCATTTCCAAAAGTGGATGTGACGACCAACAGCAAGGCTTCATGCTCAATCGACGTTATGTCATAATCAGCCATGCAGTTGTACCTAAAATCCATGAAACATTTAGTGCCAACGACCCTATTTTCCTGGTTAACGTTGCCGTGAAAAATAGTTCTTAGAAGTAACGTGAAAATGATAAGCAGAAAAAAGGTTACAAAAACTCGTAATTTATAACAGGATAAACAACCATTTTATGAATAGCTAATTGCTTTGTTTAGTTACTTTTTTAGTGATCTTACCTGGGCGTTGAAAGCATGCCCGAAAATAACTCCTAGTTCCTTAGCAAACTGTTCAGATTTGCCTGTCTCCGTTGCATACAGAACGGTTGCCTTGATTCTTTTGGACAGGGCACGTCCAAACAGTTTTGATGTGAACTTCACAGCTCGAGCAATTTGTTTGAAGTGGAATTTCCTATTAATTGGTCTCTTGCCTGTAATTGGCTTAGATTTCTGCCATTGATGAGTCTTCCATGCTGGTTCCTACGTTTTTAAAATGATACAAATTTTAGATAATTTTATACAACTAATTAAACAAAGTATAGCATTTGGCATTATAAAATGTAATAACCTGATATTCGTAGGATGGCTTCAAATAGTACAGCGCCATCTCTTGGTGGAACACTGGTGTTATCGAAGACGACATTGGCGGCACGATCCAGATCCAGTCAGATGGGCATCCCGACCTGTTGATGATCATAAATCTTAAAATTTTGTTTTTATTTTTCTATTAATATTTATATTTAGAGGATCAGGTTAATCATGGGAAGCAGTGTCAAAATCATGGTGACTTGTTCTGAGAAAAAAGGAATTGTATTTAAAGTATGCGAAGACGAAATCAGAAAATCCATATGTCATTAAAAAAAATTATTAGTTAGAAATAATTATAATTAATACCATGACATCACAATAGTTTAATACGTTTAACACGGGACCTTAAATACAAAATATTCGGTGCTAAAATAAATTGATGTAAATAAGATGTTCGATAACTATGAGGAAAATCTCGCTAGCTCTGGCCACAACGTAGCAAAAATAAATTATTCATTAATTAATGTAATGATAACCATAATGAGTGACCAGTCTACAGGTTGCAAGCAAGTATTATTATTTACATAAACTCGTGTTGAACATTTGTTTTATTTAAATAATACTAGTAACGCCCACACAAAAATTGTAAAAGGAATTTATTGATAACGTTAATGCATTCTTGACAATTATGTATAGATAACGGACTAATTCACTGACGTCTTAGATTATTCAGTTACTTTATCTTTATCCGAAGAATAATTTATTAAACAATTGAAATAATAAGTATCTAAGAATTACTTTGAATAAATGTACAAATACTGAGGGCAAATCGCATCAAAGAAAACGATGTGTACTTTTTCGATCAGTACTTTTTTTTGGTTTGGCTGAAGACGTAACTACAGCATGTAAGATTAAGCTTTTTCACCCAAATGAAGCTAGAGAACCGTTTAGTACAATGAAAATCTATTTATAATATTCCAATTATAATAATTGTAAAACTTTAAGAAAAATAATAATTTCACAAGACCTTCAATGACTCTACCAAAATATGTATTAAAACCATATCCAAATAACTTTGGTGCATCGCCACGGTGGCCTTCTAAATTGTCACGCAAACTGAGTAATGTAATATCATAGGCCCGACGACGACAAAATTGAATTAGTCTCGATTAGCCCACGAAATTATTTCGGGAGTTCTCGTAAGCTTTTGATCACAGCTCCTAATTTCGAAAAACGTTTTCTAAATCGAACTAATTTTGTTAGGGCACTTTTGAGGTTATAATAATTGAGGTTCAATTATATAAAATTTGATTAGGTAACATTGTCCCCAACGATGAAAGAAAAGATATAAGCAATGCCTGTTTTCTTGTGTGTAAAATTCTCCGAATAAACTGTTATTTTTTTCTAGATCTTGCTCTTTCCTATCGTCTATTACTTCTAAGAAAGCTGTATGGCACACCTATATTAACTTTTCTTAAAAAAGGCGTTACAATAACTCATCATCACGGTTTATTACGCAGTTCATGACGTTTACTGACAATGTACGCGTGATCAAACGAGTTCATGATTCATAGTATGAGAACGAAGCAGTTCTAAACAAATACTTCAGCATCATGCCCTATTCACGATTTTCACATTTTCTAAGAGGCCTCTAATTGGAGTCTTGTGTTACAACAAAGAGGCTATTATGTTTCGATAGTGTATCCTAACAAATTGGTCTTCCATTTAATTATAAGAATTAGACCTCAATCGTTATTCAGACACTGGTTTTAAATGTTTTACATTTTGATTTAGAAAGAGGAATCAAAACAATCAATGTTACCCCAATTTTATTTGTAATGTCTACATTTAAACTACATCGACATATTCGTTTGACGATAGGAAACTAGGATCGTAAAACAGAACATTGCTTTTATAAAGACTACAGGCGTATCACAAGCTATGATTTGACACCATCTCAGACACAGACTAATGAGATGACGTCACGGCACACGCTAAAGTGAAGCGGCAAACCAAAACAGTCACACGATAGTTCAAAACAATGATGTTTACACGTCCTTCTGGCCACATGGTCTTAACCAATCAGTACACCGTACATCTGCAAGGCTCTAGTGCCGACAGCTTTATCATTTATCAGGTCTGCATGTAATTAAGTCTAGTTTTCTCATCCGCAATGTGTTTACTACAGCGGGCGCGACAATGTCGAAATATTGGTAGTATAGGTAGTTGTTGTGGTTATGCGTCATAACGCCTTGCGGAAGATGTCAAGTTTGCTTGGTCAGTTGAATCAGTTGTAATATTCTAGAATTGTACCGATTTTATTTAATGTTTTTAAATAGGTATAACAGATGACAGAAGAAGGTAATAAAACGAAGATAGAAACAGTTGCTTAATAAAGTCAGACTTTACTTTTAGAAACTGTTTGTA